>NC_057795.1:97669888-97700044 GCF_018294505.1 Triticum aestivum | reverse complement strand
CTCCCCGGACCGCGCCCGCGTGCGCCTCCCTGCGTCCGCCACTCGGTCGGCGCCGCCTCGGCCCTGCCTGGTGACCTCTGCTCCAGCCGCCGTGTTCCTCTTCTTCCCCGACGAACCTCGGGCCCGACGCGGCCCAGATCTAGATCTGATAAGGTTGACCCCCGAAAATTCCTCAAGTCCCCGGATCTGCTGTTATTTTCATGCCCTGTTCATCACATCATAACTCAATGCATACTGCTCCATTTTGTGCATGCTATATATAGAAATGTTCATTGAGAGATGCTCTATATTTCGATCCATTGTGCCATGTTTGTTTGAGTCCATCTTGATGCCATAATCATCATTGCAAGAGTGCTATATGATGTTAATCTGCTGAAACTGTTATAACTTGGTGATTTGTCATTTTTGTTGCATTTGATGTGTGCATCCTATGAGCATGAGCTCTACATGTGTTTTGATCTATGTCATGCCATCTTCACAGTGGTGTCATCCATGTATTTTTGTAAGTTGTGTAGTGAGTGCATCAAGCTTGTTAAGTAGGGTACTTGCTGTTGCTGTTTTGCTAGGCTGAATCTGTTATTTCGTGATGCTATGTAAACCTGCTGCTACAAGTCATTTGATGCATAATCTGGAGATGTTCCCTAAGGATGTTTTGTTATACATGTCATGCTATATCCATCCATTCCCCTGGTTGCATTTATAGCCTGCTGTAGCTTGTTGTAATCTTGCTCTCAAATTGCTAAACAATGTTGCTGTCAGCCTGTCAACATTAAGTTCAGTTTTGCCATGAGCTTTGCTAGTGATCCATGCACCCTATAAACTTTCTCTTGCCATGCTTAGCTTCATAAACATGTCCTCTTACTGTTGGTCACCTTGTCATGCCATGTATTGCTCGGTGGTGAGTGGTACAAGCTCACCAATATGCCTTCATAATTCTGTTAATGCCATGCTCTGTTTGCTGAATCTGTTAACGAAACTTGCTATGTTCACATGGGTGCCATCATATCTTATGATCCTTTTTGGCTCATGGTCAGTAAGGGACTTTTGTTCTATGAAATTAGTATATTCATGACATGCCTTTGTTTGCCATGATAAGTTCCTGTAACATGTTTTTTGATAGCTCTAAACATTGCAACCTGATGTTATTTCTGCTAAGTCTGAAACTGTTATTATTTGCAATCTTGCCATGTCTTTCTGAGCATGTTCTCGTGTTTTCTGGAGATAGCTCAGTGTTCATGTTTTGTCATGCTTTACCTTTTTATCATGTTCATGCCTTTTGTTTTTATGTTGAGGTGCTGTAGCATGTTGTTTTGATGCTTGCAAGATGCCTAGTTGTTGTATTGGACAGATTGTTGCCATATCTTGTATAGAGTGTATGTGTTGAACCGTTGCTCCGTTTTGAGTGTGATCTATATGAAACTTGCTTGATTTTGCATGTAGTTTTATATTATCATGTTGCATCCTTGTTTTGAGATGTTTGCTTGATGTTTGTATTCATTTTGCATCAATGCCATGTTTAACTTGTTTTGCTCATATCTTCTATGCTATAGCTCCAAATCTAATGAACTTTATATGTAACTTGACTAGAATCTCGTGTAGATAATCTTGGTGCATCTTAACTTGCTTTTTAACAACTTGAACATAAGGTTTATTCAGATCCGGACCAATTTCAGAATTTGCATATGAGGACTTACCAGAATTGTTATATGTTGTTTCGGATCTCATTTAAACTTGCTTTAATGTGTTGCTCTTGTATGCATCATCTCGCTGAGTAGCTCCATGTAGCTTTGTCATGCATCATGCTTGTTGTGCATCATGTCTTGTCTATGTGTGGTGTGTTTACCATGTTGTGTGCTTCTTCTTGATAGTTCCTGTTTCGTTGCGATCGTGAGGATTCGTTCGTCTACGCTTGGTTCGTCTTCGTGGCTTCATCTTCTTCATGGACTCGTTCTTCTTCCTTGCGGGATTTCAGGCAGGATGACCTCTACGCTGGATCTCACTACTATCATTGCTATGCTAGTTGCTTCGTTCTATCGCTTTGCCGCGCTACCTATCTCTTGTTGCTCAAGCCTCACCAATTGCCATGTCAGCCTCTAACCTTTTTCATCTTTCCTAGCGAACCATTGCTTGGCTATGTTACCGCTTTTGCTCAGCCCCTCTTATAGCGTTGTTAGTTGCAGGTGAAGTTGAAGATTGCCCCATGATGGACAGGATTATGTTGGGATATCACAATATCTCTTATTTAATTAATGCATCTATATACTTGGTAAAGGGTGGAAGACTCGGCCTTATGCCTGGTGTTTTGTTCCACTCTTGCCGCTCTAGTTTCCGTCATACCGGTGTTATGTTCCCGGATTTTGCGTTCCTTACGCGGTTGGGTGATTTATGGGACCCCCTTGACAGTTCGCTTTGAATAAAACTCCTCCAGCAAGGCCCACCATTGGTTTTACCATTTGCCTCACCTAGCCCTTTTTTCCCCTTGGGTTTCCGGAGCCCGAGGGTCATCTTTATTTTAGCACCCCCCGGGCCGATGCTTGTCTAAGTGTTGGTCCAAACCGAGTGATGTCCAGCGCCCCCTGGGCAACCAGGGTCTATGCCAACCCGTCGTCTGGCTCATCTGGTGTGCCCTGAGAACGAGATATGTGCAGCTCCTATCGGGATTTGTTGGCACATCCGGGCGGCTTTGCTGGTCTTGTTTTACCATTGTCGAAATGTCTTGTAAACCGGGATTCCGAGTCTGATCGGGTCTTCCTGGGAGAAGGTATATCCTTCATTGATCGTGAGAGCTTATCATGGGCTAAGTTGGGACACCCCTGCAGGGTATAAAATTTCGAAAGCCGTGCCCGCGGTTATGTGGCAGATGGGAATTTGTTAATGTCCGGTTGTAGATAACTTGACACCAGATCCGAATTAAAACACATCAACCGCGTGTGTAGCCATGATGGTCTCTTTTCGGCGGAGTCCGGAAAGTGAACACGGTTTTGGGTTATGTTTGACGTAAGTAGGAGTTCAGGATCACTTCTTGATCATTGCTAGCTTCACGACCGTTCCGCTTGATCTCTTCTCGCTCTTATTTGCGTATGTTAGCCACCATATATGCTTAGTCACTGCTGCAACCTCACCACTTTACCCCCTTCCTTACCCCTTTAAGATTTGCTAGTCTTGATACCCATGGTAATGGGATTGCTGAGTCCTCATGGCTCACAGATTACTACAACAACAATTGCAGGTACAGGTTATGCGATGATCTTGACGCGAGAGCGATGTTTACTTGTTTTGGAGTTCTTCTTCTGCTTCTTCTTCGATCAGGGGATAGGTTCCAGGTCGGCAGCCTGGGTTAGCAGGGTGGATGTCGTTTGAGTCTCTGTTTGTGTTCCATCCGTAGTCGGATGATGCTCTTATGTATTGTGATGTTGTATTTGTGCGGCATTGTATGCCTCTTGTATGTATCCCCAACTATTATGTAATGTTGATGTAATGATATCCACATTGCAAAAGCATTTCAATATGCGGTTCTATCCTTGGTGGGACCTTTGAGTCTCTTTAGGATAGTATCGCATATTGGGCGTGACAATGTTCTCCTCTAAAAAACGTTCCAGTGTATGTTACCCGGACGAGTTCCTCTGGTGTGGCGGAGAACATGGTGACCAACTCGAAATGTACTTGATCTAGAGGGTTAAAAAGATGTGGGACAGGGATCTCATGGCAGTCTAGATTCAGAGGAGCAACGCGCCAAACAGGGCGCCAACGACGTGCGAGGATTTGAGTATGAACGCCTTCCTTAGTGGACAGACGGAAGATGATCTCACCGAGGACACCGTTCGGGAGGTCGCTGATGCGGTCCGGACAAGACTGCTCTTCTTGGTTCTCGTATCCAGTAGGCGCACCCTCGCCGCTTCTAGCCGCTACCGCCAAACCATCAGAAGAAGGTGTCGCCGATGGCGCGAGCCTCGCCCTCTTGGTGCTCGGGCCACCGGAGTGAACCTCCATCTCCGTCCCCATTGCTGGGATCGCGCGGCCTGCGAGCGCCGCTATTTGTGGTGTGGATCTGGACAGTCCAAGAAAGATGGTGTGGCTAGGGTTTCGAGACCCCCTCGGTCCGCCTTAAATAGCCGGAGCCTGGCCTCGGGCTACGAGCCAGACCGGTGTCAGCGGAGGAGACGTCCGTTGGACCCTTGGGTCTCCGTAGCGGCGGCACGTGGCGTTCACACCCGAATAGCGGTGGCACTAACGTGACTCCGAGTAAGAACAAACTATGCCTCCGTGGGCTTGACGTCCATGCCTCTCCTTTTGACCGAGCCCACCGACTCATTCGGAATACAATAAAAAAACCTTTGAGTGTGACTATATATAATTGCATGCCATGCCTTTGAGGGTTGTATGCCCGTGCTTGCTTGTGACCCTTGACACTAAAACAGAGATAGCCTTGAACGTCGACGCCTTTATCAAGAAATGAGCGTGACGCAAATCGGTACTGAACCGTGTCTGTATGGTCTCCACGTCCGTGCTTTTAAATACAAGGAAACACACTTTAAAAAACAGTGTCTCTCGTATAGGCAATTCCGTGCCTCACAGAGTAAACGTCCGTGCATCTCCGCCTGGTCGAGTCTCACAGGCCAGCATGACTCTATGTAATACAATCGACCATGCATAATAAACGCATGATTTTGACCCTGCCTAATACTAAAGTATGCCTCCATGGGCTTCTCGTCTGTGCCTCTCCGTCTGAATGAGTCGACGGAATCAGTCGGAACACAAACACAACCAAACATGACTCTATATAATACCAAACGATGCCTTTGTGGATTTGACGCCTGTGCCTGTGAACCTAATGACTGAAACACAGAGAGTCACAAACGTACATAGCCGTGGCTGCAGAGAGTGCTAGCCCGTGCTTTTAAAAAATGCGCACCAGTGGTGGTGAGATGTGGAATTATTTCCTTGCACTGTGCCTCATTCTCATTTTTTTCTGAGATCTTCTCCTCCTCCTCCGTTAAGCTCTTGTGTTTTTTGTATGTGCGCGGTGAATATCTAACCTAAGTGTCTATCTCGTGTCCGGTTTGTGCAGTAAACACTCGAACGTGACTGGGCCTAATACTAAAGTATGCCTCTATGGGTATCTCGTCCGTGCCTCTCTGTCTAAACGAGTCGACGGAATCATCCGGAGAACAGGCACCGGCGAACATGACTCTATATAATACCACACGATGCCTTTGTGGATTTGACGCCAGTGTCTACGACCCTTATCACTAAAATACAGAAAGTCACAAACGCACATAACCGTGGCTGCAGAGACTTCAAGCCCGTGCAGCTAATGAAATGTACGGTTTGCGCAATAAATGCATGAACGTGATTCTGCCTAATATTAAAGTATGGCTCCATTGGCTTCTTGTCGTGCCTCTTCCAGATCCACCTCACCGAACAATGGTCGTAGGCGGCACCACGGCAGCAATGGAGGTGGAGATGGAAAGCGCTGCTCATAGTACCAAGAGGTCCAAAGTGGCTCCGCCGGCGACGCCGCCTTCTTGTTGTGTGCTTGTCGTCGGAGCAGAAGGAAGAGGCGACCGTGCTCCCTCTCGATCCATGAGCATGACTCCATGTAGTATCACTAACCACGCCTTTGAGTATTTTATGGCCGTGCCTGTGACTCTTAACAGTGAAACACAAACAGCCACGATGTCCATGCCTTCATCGAACAGTATATGTAACATCAATAAAGAAGCATGACGCAGCTCAATATGGAACCGTGTCCGTAGATAGTTCAAGTCCGTGCTTTTAAATACAAGGAAATAAGATTTTAAGAACAGCGTCCCTCACATAGGCTATTCCGTGTCTCACAAAGTAAACGCTCGTGGTTGTGCGTAAGACAAAGGTTCATCTCTATGGGCTAAACGCCCGTGGGTCTTCGTCTGATAGAGTCACAGGCGAGCATGACTCTATGTAATACCACGAACCATGCCTTTGAGCTCTTTATGCCCATGCCTATGACCCGAAACATTGAAACAACGAAAGGCAGGAATGTCCATGCCTTCATGTGTGCACAAGACATGACTCTGGTTCGTGCTTTTAAAGACGGCGTCTCTATAACTGGCCATTACGTTAATGTTCATCTATACCCATAAACTTGGAATGAACATGACCCAGGAAAGCAAAACACATTTGTTATCAAAGTCACTGACGACACGAGGTAACGCAAGACAAAATAAGAAACATTTAGGGCACTGCTTAATAGCCTTAGATACGAGGATCAAGGTCGCTGCTTCGAATGAACGTGACCCAGGAAAGCAAAACACATTTGTTATCAAAGTTACTGACGACATGAGGTAACGCAAGACAAAATAAGAAACATTTAGGGCACTGCTTAATAGCTTCAGATACGAGGATCGGGATCGCTACTGTCTACCTAGTACGGCAAGACTTCTTTTTTGGTTGCTCGGCACGAAGTTCCTCGATATGTTTCCTCATAACGTATGATTCCAGCTTCAGCTTATCGCGCTCAAGTTTGATCCGCGCCTTCTCATTCATAAGAAGTGCAATCATGGATCTGTTCTCCTCGTCCAACTTCGCGGATGTCTTCATGAAGTCGTCCACAGTATTGAACAGGTTTTTCAGCTGGTCAAAGGAGAAGGTGTCAGGTTGATACACCCTCATCAACATTAGGATGAAGCTCACCAGAATGATCCATGTTTCGCAACTAAATAAAGTAGCGGACAGAAAGAAAAAACGAATGAAGCCGAAGCAGAGCGAACTTACAAATGAGGAACCCTCGCCAGCCGAGATCTCCTGCTGCGACTGGAAACGGCACTCTGGAGTAGTCTCCTTCTGCATAGCAGTGTCTGAGAGTCTCAGGATAGAGAATAGCAAGATGATTGGATGGCCTGGAGGCGGACAAAAGGACGAAGGGAATGTGGCTAGGGTTTCTAGACTCCGTCTGGATTATTCACGTTTCACTACTAAATCAAGTAGCCGTAAGAAAGGAAAAAATGAATGAAGTGGAAGCAGAGTGAACTCACAGATGAGGAGCCCTCGCCAGCCTGGATCTCCTGCAGTGTCTGGACACTGGGTTCCGCCGTAGTCTCCTCCTGACCAGCCACGGCGGAGAGGGTCAGGATAGATATCAAGAAGAGGAGTGGATGGCCTGGCAGCGTGCAGAGGGGGGAAGAGTGTGTGGCTAGGGTTTTGAGATTCTGTTCGTCCGCCTTAAATAGCCGGAGCCTGGCCTCGGGCGACGATCTAGACCGGCGTCACCGGAGGATACGTCTGTCGGACCCTTGGGTTTCCGTGGCGGCGCCACGTGGCGTTCACACCTGAGTAGGTGGAAACACTCTTCGAAACGTTGGGTTTCCGCAATCAACGCACGAACGTGGCTCCGCATTAAACACAAGCATGCCTCCCTCGGCGTCCCGACCATGCCTGTCGTGTAATATAGTCAACGGATGCATTTGGAACACAAAGAGACACGAAGGTGACTCTGGATAATTACAGGTCATGTGTTTGTGGGCTTGACAACCGTGCGTGTGACCTGAAACACTGACACACAGAAAGTCGTCTTCATGCGTAAAGGGCAGTGACGCTACTAAACATATAAAGTCGCCTTCGTGCATTTGTGGGCTTGACAACCATGCCTGTGACCTGAAACACTGACACACAGGAAGTCCTCTTCATGCTTATAGGACCGTGACGCTACTAAACATATAAAGTCACATTCGTGCATTTGAGGTAAAATCTTACAACGAAAACAATTGTAACAAGGACAGTCACCCGATTCTATTAGGTTTTCGTAATAAACGCACAAACGTGACTACGAGTAAGAACAAACTATGCCTCCGTGGGTTTGACGTCCATGCCTCTCCTTTTGACCGAGCCCACTGACTCATTCGGAATACAATCAGAAGACCTTTGAGTGTGACTATATATAATAGCACGCCATGCCTTTGAGCGTTGTATGCTCATGCTTGCTTGTGACCCTTGACACCGAAACAGAGATAGCCTCGAATGTCGATGCCTTTATCAAGAAATAAGCATGATGCAACTCGGTACTGAACCGTGTCTATATGGTCTTCATGTCCGTGCTTTTAAATACAAGGAAACACGCTTTAAAAAATAGTGTCTCTCGTATAGGCAATTCCGTGCCTCACAGAGTAAATGTCTGTGCATCTCCGCCTGGTCGAGTCTCACAGGCCAGCATGACTCTATGTAATACAATCGACCATGCGTAATAAACGCATGATTTTGACCCTGCCTAATACTAAAGTATGCCTCCATGGGCTTCTCGTCCGTGCCTCTCCGTCTGAATGAGTCGACTGAATCAGTCGGAACACAAACACAACCGAACATGACTCTATATAATACCAAACGATGCCTTTGTGGATTTGACGCCTGTGCCTATGAACCTAATGACTTAAACACAGAGAGTCACAAACGTACATAGCCGTGGCTGCAGAGAGTGCTAGCCCGTGCTTTTAAAAAAGCGTGCCAGTGGTGGTGACATGTGGAATTATTTCCTTGCACTGTGCCTCATCCTCGTTTTTTTCTGAGATCTTCTCCTCCTCCTCCGTTAAGCTCTTGTGTTTTTTGTATGTGCGCGGTGAAGACCTAACCTAAGTGTCTATCTCGTGTCCGGTTTGTGCAGTAAACGCTCGAACGTGACTATGCCTAATACTAAAGTATGCCTCCATGGGTGTCTCGTCCATGCCTCTCCGTCTAAACGAGTCGACGGAATCATCCGGAGAACAGGCACAGGCGAACATGACTCTATATAATACCACATGATGCCTTTGTGGATTTGACGCCAGTGTCTATGGCCCTTATCACTGAAATACATAAAGTCACAAAGGCAAATAACCGTGGCTGCAGAGACTTCAAGCCCGTGCAGCTAATGAAATGTACGGTTTGTGCAATAAACGCATGAACGTGATTCTGCCTAATATTAAAGTATGGCTCCATTGGCTTCTTGTCGTGCCTCTTCCAGATCCACCTCACCAAACAATGGTCGTAGGCGGCACCACGGCAGCAATGGAGGTGGAGATGGAAAGCGCTGCTCGTAGTACCAAGGGGTCCAGAGTGGTTCCGCCGGCGACGCTGCCTTCTCGTTGTGTGCTTGTCGTCGGAGCAGAAGGAAGAGGCGGCCATGCTCCCTCTCGATCCGTGAGCATGACTCCATGTAGTATCACCAACCACGCCTTTGAGTATTTTATGGTCATGCCTGTGACTCTTAACAGTGAAACACAGACAACCACGATGTCCACGCCTTTATTGAACAATATACGTAACATCAATTAAGAAGCATGACATAGCTCAATATGGAACCGTGTCCGTAGGGAGTTCACGTCCATGCTTTTAAATACAAGGAAATAAGATTTTAAGAACAACGTCCCTCACATAGGCCATTCCGTGTCTCACAAAGTAAACGCCCGTGGCTGTGCGTAAGACAAAGGTTCATCTCTGTGGGCTAAACGCCCGTGGGTCTCCGTCTGATAGAGTCACAGGCGAGCATGACTCTATGTAATACCACGGACCATGCCTTTGAGCTCTTTATGCCCATGCCTGTGACCCGAAACATTGAAACAACAAAAGGCAGGAATGTCCACGCCTTCATGTGTGCACAAGACATGACTCTGGTTCGTGCTTTTAAAAACAGTGTCTCTATAACTGGCCATTACGTTAATGTTCATATGTACCCATAAACTTGGAATGAACATGACCCAAGAAAGCAAAACACATTTGTTATCAAAGTCACTGACGACACGAGGTAACGCAAGACAAAATAAGAAACATTTAGGGCACTGCTTAATAGCCTCAGATACGAGGATCGGGGTCGCTGCTTGAAATGAACGTGACCCAGGAAAGCAAAACACATTTGTTATCAAAGTTACTGACGACACGAGGTAACGCAAGACAAAATAAGAAACATTTAGGGCATTGCTTAATAGCTTCAGATACGAGGATCGGGGTCGCTGCTGTCTACTTAGTCCGGCGAGACTTCTTTTTTGGTTACTCGGCATGAAGTTCCTCGATCTGTTTCTTCATAACGTGTGATTCCAGCTTCAGCTTATCGCGCTCAAGTTTGAGCCGCGCCTTCTCATTCATAAGAAGTGCAATCATGGATCTGTTCTCCTCGTCCAACTTCGCGGATGTCTTCATGAAGTCGTCCACAATATTGAACAGGTTTTTCAGCTGGTCAAAGGAGAAGGTGTCAGGTTGATACACCCTCATCAACATTAGGATGAAGCTCACCACAATGATCCATGTTTCACAACTAAATCAAGTAGCCGACAGAAAGAAAAAATGAATGAAGCCGAAGCAGAGCGAACTTACAAATGAGGAACCCTCGCCAGCCGAGATCTCTTGCTGCGACTGGACACGACACTCTGGAGTAGTCTCCTTCTGCACAACAGTGTCTGAGAGTCTTAGGATAGAGAACAGGAAGATGACTGGATGGCCTAGAGGAGGACAAAAGGACGAAGTGAATGTGGCTAGGGTTTCTAGACTCCGTCTGGCTTATTCACGTTTCACTACTAAATCAAGTAGCCGAAAGAAAGGAAAAACGAATGAAGCGGAAGCAGAGTGAACTCACAGATGAGGAGCCCTCGCCAGCCTGGATCTCCTGTAGTGTCTGGACACTGGGTTCCGCAGTAGTCTCCTCCTGACCAGCCATGGCGGAGAGGGTCAGGATAGAGATCAGGAAGAGGAATGGATGGCCTGGCAGCGGGCAGAGGGGGGAAGAGTGTGTGGCTAGGGTTTTGAGACTCCGTTCGTCCGCCTTAAATAGCTGGAGCCTGGCCTCGGGCGACGAGCTAGACCGGCGTCACCGGAGGAGACGTCCGTCGGACCCTTGGGTTTCCGTGGCGGCGCCATGTGGCGTTCACACCCGAGTAGGTGGAAACGCCCGTCGAAATGTTGGGTTTCCGCAATCAACACACAAACGTGGCTCCGCATTAAACACAAGCATGCCTCCCTCAGCGTCCCGACCATGCATGTCGTGTAATATAGTCAACAGATGCATTTGGAACATAAAGAGACACGAAGGTGACTCTGGATAATTACAGGTCATGCGTTTGTGGGCTTGACCATCGTGCGTGTGACCTGAAACACTGAAACACAGAAAGTCGTCTTCATGCGTAAAGGGCAGTGACGCTGCTAAACATATAAAGTCGCCTTTGTGCATTTGTGGGCTTGACAACCATGCCTATGACCTGAAACACTAACACACAGGAAGTCATCTTCATGCTTATAGGACTGTGACGCTACTAAACATATAAAGTCGCCTTCATGCATTTGAGGTAAAATCTTACTACGAAAACAATTTTAACAAGGACAGTCGCCCGATTCTATTAGGTTTTCGTAATAAACGCACAAACGTGACTCCGAGTAAGAACAAACTATGCCTCCGTGGGCTTGACGTCCATGCCTCTCCTTTTGACTGAGCCCACCGACTCATTCGGAATACAACCAGAAAACCTTTGTGCGTGACTCTATGTAATTGCACGCCATGCCTTTGAGGGCTATATGCACGTGCTTGCTTGTGACCATTGACATTGAAACAGCGATAGCCTCGAATATCTACGCCTTTATCAAGAAAGAAGCGTGACGCAACTCGGCACTGAATCGTGTCTGTATGGACTGACGTGTGTGCTTTTGAATACAAGGAAACACGCTTTAAAAAACAGTGTCTCTCGTATAGGCCAATCCGTGCCTCGTGCCTCGCAGACTAAACGTCCGTGGCTGTGCGTAAGACAAAGGTTCACCCCTGTGGGCTAAACGCCCGTGCATCTCTGTCTGATAGAGTCACATGCTAGCGTGACTCTATGCAATACCACCGACCATGCCTTTGAGCGCTGCATGCCCGTGCCTGTAACCCGAAACACTGAATCAAGGACGAGGCGGCTTTTCCTTGGGCCCTTTGAGCGCTTCACAGGCTAGTCAACTGTGCCTGTGACCTGAAACACTAACACACAGAAAGTCGCCTTCATGCGTAAAGGACCGTGACGCTACTAAACATCGAAAGTCTCCCTTGTGCATTGGAGGTAAAATCTTACAAAGAAAGCAATTTTAACACGGACAGTCGGCTGTCACTCTGCAGCACTTAATGACAGTAACGTTGCACTGCAGAGAAGCATGGTGTATGTAGAACCTACTCTTGCTACTCCGATCGGCGAACATGCCTCTATGGCATGCAGGGCAGTGCTCCCCTATTTTAAAAGGCTGTGCCTCGTTTCCTTCCTCAAACAGGAAAGAAATTATTTCTATATGTATTATTTTGCGGGGGAAATAATATCAATATTAATAGTGGTATTTTGCGGCAGTTGCTTTCTGCAGTCGCCTTGGTTCCATCCTAACCGACGCCCCCTGAAAACACCTGTTCCAGTGCTATCTATAGCGCTTCATCTAATGCAAAGAGAGGAGTTCGATCATTTGTTTTTGTTGATCTTGAATAGATTCCTCCACTTCTCTCCCCTTCCTTCCTGGCCCCAGTTACGCTTAGCCATCTTTCCAGATCCACGCCACAAATAGCGGCGCTCGCAGGCCGCGCGATCCCAGCAATGGATGCGGAGATGGAGGTTCACTCTGGTGGCCCGAGCACCAAGAGGGTGAGGCTCGCGCCATCGGCGACAACCTCTTCCGGTGGTTTGGAGGTAGCGGCTGGAAGCGGCGAGGGTGCGCCTACTGGATTCGATGATCAAGAAGCGCAGTCTGGTCCGGACCGCATCAGCGACCTCGCGGACGGTGTCCTCGGTGAGATCATCTCCCGTCTGTCCACTAAGGAAGGCGTTCGTACTCAAATCCTCGCACGTCGTTGGTGCCCTTTTTGGCCCACCGTTCCTCTGAATCTGGACTGCCGTGAGATCCCTGTCGCACGTCTTTTTAACCCTCTAGAAACAGTTCATATCAAGATCATCAGTAGGGCCTCTGCCTACAGCGAGGAGCTTGCTCGCATAGATACATCGGAACTTGGCATCAGGGAAAAACAGTTCCTGATGATTGTTCGTCCCTTCCAGTGTCCATCTTCTCCAGCCATGTGGGCGCAGTTCTCCGCCTTTGTATACCGGCGTGCTACCTCCAATGCAGACCCTCTACTGTCCACGCCTTGCGTGAGTCCCCCAGGTTGAACAATCTCCAGGTGCTTGAGTTTTACTACCTGTTTCCGCGATTCGTGAAAAAAACTGTCAAACTATCACACACATGCTCTTCATCTACGCCCTCACTACCGAAGTCCGTCTTTCGGTTTTCCTGTTCTCTGCGCACTGTCAGCTTCGCTTGTTGCCAGATACCAGACCATTATGTAGAGGTACTTCAACTACCACTGGTCAAGAGGCTTTCACTTTATGAGGTTTATATATCAGACTTCTCGTTGCAAAGCATGATCAACTCTAGTTGCCCTGCACTCGAGTGCTTGCTGCTTGTTTGCAATGGAGAAAGGCATCGGATCACTATAAATTCGCCTAACCTTGTAAGCATCGGCATCCGTGGTGAGAAAGGAGAATTCATCATCGAGGATGCCCCCTCACTTCAAAGGTTGATCCATGATCTCCAAAGCAATAACATGCAGGTATTCATCGTCTCTGCACCTAAACTGAAGACATTGGGCAAATTCAGGATCTCGCTTGGCTCCACAGGTCTTATGGTACTGACATTTCACAACAATGGCAGCTTCATTTCCTTGAGAAATATTTGGCGTCGCAAGCACCGTGAGTTTCTCAAAGAACACATCATTCATTTAAAGACAGTAACGCTGTATGATTATGAAAAGAGCGGGAAGAACACTGAGTTTGTGAGGTTCTTTATTCTGAATGCAACGGAGCTAGAGACCATGAGGATTAAGTTTCGCTTTCCCTCGGACTTCACGCAGGAATTTTACGAACAGCAACAGAAGTTGTTCCTGTGGGAGAACAAAGCTTCCAAACACGCCCATCTCAAGTTATCAGCATGCTGCAATCATCTGTGCTTGGATTTGAAACACAGGCGTGTTGAATGCCTGGATTTTTCAAATCCGTTTACTTGTGCCTGCTGGACACATGGCTGAAGTTACTTCCTCAAGCTAGTACAGTTAGATGCTGTTGCGCTAATCTGAGACCATGTTATGTCTAAACATGACCAAACAATCCATTCGCCTTTTGCACCATTTTGTAAGCTTGTTATAACAATGCTCTTGTGGTATGCACCTGCTGTTCTGAAAATTTGATAGTTTATGTCACTATCGCGATGCTACAAAAACATACGTGTGCAGTAGTCGACCAGGGAACCAAAACATTTGGAAGAGAAGAGGCACTGCCTTGCCTATTCTGCAAGGAACGTGCGTCTAGTGCATGAGAGCCGGTGCGTGTGCAGTGACCGGACGGCACTGCCTCCTTTGGTGGTAGACTGTACGTGCACATGGCCGTGGCTCTGCTTAATCTCAAAACCGTGCTCCCAACGAGCTCAGGCTGTATGTGCCTTTTGCGTAAACGCATGTCCGTGAACGAGTTTATGTCTGAGTACAAACTATCGAGTCACGGAGGCACAGATGTGCGTCTGCATCAGGAGTAAGCAGGACTCTATAGATTGTAGATTTTATGTATGTCAGCGCTAGTGCGGTGCTTGTGTCTCACATAGGACTGTGCCTTTGACAAGTCAGTGCCAGGTTATCAGAGGCATGGTTCCGCATGCCTGCCAAAGCGACACATGTGCCTTGCTAAATTACAGTAACCCATGCCTCATTGAACGATGCAAGATGAAATATTGTTGGATGCGCCTCGCTAGCAGCACGTTTCTTTGAAATATAAAATATTCAGGAGATAAATATTTGATGTGCGTAGACCATCACACACCCTCTGAGAGATTGCAAAAAATGAGATACATGCCTTTAGTCAAGTAATTATGTCCAAGCATAAACTTATACTAGACGAGTATCCCTTGCAACATTTCGAAAGAAGGCAAATGTTAATGATCATTCTTCAAGGATTGCCTTGATCATCAGGAGGTCATCAGTGTTCGCAAACCCTTGCCCCAAAAGATCATAGATGGCACTTTGCATCTTGCTTCTATTCTCGTTCAGCTTATGCACCTCCTCCTTCAGAAAATCCCTGTCCAGCTTAATATCACCCTTGTCGTCCTTAAGATTATGAATGGCACTTGTGAGAGACCTCTGAATGCGCTTGACGTCTTTATCAATGATACCCATCTGCTTCTTTTGCCTGTCAATCTTCATGGTAGTTACATTACTTCTTTCCACAGCTGCAACAAGGTTCTCTAGCTTAAGGTTCACTTGTTCAATATCCATTTTAAGCCTGCTTATCTCTTCATCCTTTGCTTGCAACTTCCCCCAGAGCTTGAGTAGGCACCTCTGCATAATGATAGGCCATGGGCGGTCAACCCATTCGACGACTCCACGGTTCACGCCTCTCTGCGAACAAAAAGGAACAAAATAAACAGAGACTATTAATATAGTGCTGCACGAGCTCTGGAATATAACAAAGTTCACATATACTTGCTTCATAATCTCATTCAACTAACTATGAACCGTGGTTGTGCAACGTGGCACGTCAATGGTTAGGTACCCACAACACTAATTATGGTACTTCGCCCACCCTGTCCGCGGAGTTATTTCATAATTGTACTTAGTTTCTTTTAAGCCACCTTGAATTAATCTGGAGCTACCTCTGCAGTCAAGTTATTTAGAGATTTTTTTTGAAGAATATACTGACCATTAAACAGTAGTCCCATTTGTAAACAAACATGAGAGTGTCTAGATCACTTCTTTTGTTTTCAGTGATGTAAAATAAGTAGTGACCTTTAGCCTTTTATGTAAAGTAAAAGGACTACACAATGTTTTCTACAATCAACTGGAAAACACAAGAAGAAATAAGTCTTCTTTGGAAGACTATAAGTCCTATATCCAAACAGTTTGATTCAATAAGAAAGTAGCTCAGATTTTCGAAAGTGACTAACTTTCACAACACAGTCATAGAACCTCCTCCCCGTGTCACTTCCTTCAAAAGCCACACACCTGAGAGGCTTGGTATCGTGGAGAACGCAGTAGAGAGGACAGTCGAGCTCTTTGCCACAGAAATCATGGTCCTGGATGGTATCAGGGTTCTCCTACAAGGACACGTGAATGTTTATAGCTCAGATCTTTTGTTTGGAAAACAAATCACAGTTTAACTCTCCGCATGTAGAATGAAATCACCTACATAGAAATCAAAATCCAGCTCAAAAAAGTTCAAGCCTTCCTTCCTCCCCTCTTGTCCAAACTTTTGTGTCGACATGGCCCAGAGGATGTGAGCAGATGTGAAGCTGTAGGTGGCGTCGAATTCAAGAGGAGAGAGAGAGATAGAGAGGTAGAGAGAGATAGAGATAGAGAGAGAGAGAGGGGGGGGGGAGAGATATAGTGAGAGAGCCAGAGGACTTCGACATGGTCCGGCTCGACCTAATATTGCACCTACTTGCCAGACCCACCAACCACCACCCACCTCCGCCCCCCCTTTTTTGCACTGGGATGGCAAGGAGCCATTTACTATTGTCAGTACTAGTTTCAGCTTTGGCGAGCGAGTACAAAAAATTACTTCCCTCTCCATAATTACTCCATAAATACATCATTTTGTTCGTCTTCTCTCCCAAGTCACTTGCTCTTCCGCTCGCCTTCTTCTCTAGTTCCTTTCGTCTTTCTTGCTTCGTCTTCCTCACTCTATAGTCCACATAGATGGATCTACGATTCACCCACTTGCTCTAAAATACAGTAAGTTTTCTCCCTTCTGCTTAATACTTACGCCTTCCGAGCTGTGTTTTTAGATGGATTCTTGTTTTATGTTACCCTTTTAATATTATATTTTGTGTTAATATCTTACCTCTTTTAAGAGGTTCTATAGGGGAATAATCTTGGGGGGCAACAGTTGATTTTTTTTCCAGCTAGTTCGCTACAAGCTTGTAGATTTGAGGAGCTCTGTGCGTGTTTTTTCATTTTTTGCAGAGACACTAAGATCGAGGGATATCACCATAGTAGCATTCGTTCCCCTCTACCTTACTCATTGAAACAAGCGTGTATCAGTGATGTACAGTCCTTTAATTCTTTGTGCCATTAGTGGAGTGTTGAAACATTTTTTTAATAATTAATGAACTTGAGTCTTACATATTGCTACATCTCGCAAACAAAGATGGCGTGTAATGTTTGCAGGAACATCAACTGTCCCGGTGTTGAATCTGATGTTGCCCAATCTTTCTTGATTGTGTCTTTGCCTCGTTCTTATGAGTCATGCCTGGTAAGTTATCTTTATTCTGCAGTCAGCAACCACACATATTCGTTCGGAGCGAACTATACTGCGCATGCTTGTTTTTATTTTATAGGCCTTGATGTAATGTAATTAGAAGTTCAATTGTTTTGTATAGGTTTAATTAAATGTCATAGATGGTGGCTGTGCCCGTGCCTGAAAGCCAGGAAATTTTAAGGAAAAAAACAATTTCATGCATTTTTTTCTTCTGAAAATCAGTAAAACATTTATTTACCTTTGTCTTGATTTTACTTTTATGCAGTATGTCCCATGCTACTACCGGAACTAGGTCCTTTCTTTGATCTCTTTATGGAAAGATGAAGCTTTCGAGGATGGTTTTGACGATGAAGATTTTGACCTTGTGTTCGACACTACTGAGGAATTGTCTTACAAGATTAAGTTTACAGATTGCGACCACGGGTCTAAGTTTCATGGACCTGGATGGGAAAAGTTGATACGTGACTATGATCTGTTTTATGGTGATATTATAAAATTGGATTTGCAAGAAGAAGATTTCTTCTTTCCGATTGACTTGATGTTGAGTGAATCTCGAGGAGGTCACAAAGCGTTTCCCAAACCTTCCGTTGGTACGTTCTGATCGCTTATCAATATTTGTTCTGGTTTAACATTTATCTATTATAATTTTACTGTGGCGTGCCATTGATATCTATGTGCTTAATCTCTGTGATATAATGTATTAAAACTTTCTTTGTACTCACAATGTAGTTTATAACTGCAATTTCCCTTTTAAAAGCCAATATTCGTTTATTTTAGTTTTAACTACTTTATTCAGTGCTTCACACATGGTGGCTAATACATGGTTGTATTTACTTAGCCCTCGAAGGCCCCAGTTTATCGGAAAGGAGCTACATAGACGAGACAGTCTACACCTGGGGCATAAAACTTTCCTATATCGACATGGCCTGCATGATTAAACTAGTCCTAAATGCTAAACACATCCCTGCCATTACCTTTGTGCACCGTCTATGTTTCACCAACGTTCACACAGACCGTTTGGTACGTCGTTGTTTATTTCTCTAAACCACAGTCAACATGCGTGTCTTCATAATCGAATGCCAGAATAATTTGTTATTGTACAGAAAATCCCAGCTATTGTTACAAATGATCTTAGTATGAAGCTTGGATATTTGCCTCTCAAGGGCAGCATCAGGCTTGTTCAAATTTTCAGCAGCATTGATTTGCCTGGCACCTACTGTATACACAAAGATGGAAGGATGGCGATCACCGGGATTTCTCCTTTTGCAAATGCAGCCAGGCTGACAGTTGATTGCGTTGTACTCATCACTATCGAGTGGCACACTGTGCGCGGGCAGGACTCGCTCTCACTTGTGATCACCGGTCTTTAGACCACATAAATTTGAACTACTATGGTATTAAGTTAAGTATCGTATGTGTGTTATTTCAAACTATGAGTGCAGTTGAAATCGTCGTAGTACATACCTACTAGAACTTATCGGTTTAAATTCTTATTCAGACTATGGTACTGAAAGCAGATGCAATCCTAAACGTGGTTGTTGTCGCTGTTGTTGTTGTTTCTTGTTGATGTTGTTGTTGTTGTGGGTGTGTCTCTTGGTTCAACATGTTTGCTCAGAGAGGCACTTGAACCTAGTGCAGGCTCAGTCCTGTGTTAAGAAGACTCATGGTCATGCCTCTGTGCTTTGGTTAACTTAGCTGACTTTGTGCAGTAAGAGAGGCACAACCGTGAAGTTAGTGAAGGCACGGTCATGTAGTATAAGAGGGTACGACTGTCCCTCCCAGTTGTCATTATTTCAGCTGAGTCGTGTCCTCAGATAGGCACGTTGGTCGAGCAAGCGGAGGCACGGTGCAATATTAGGAAGAAGACTTGCGGTCGTGCGTCCCATGTCAAAAAGAAGAGTTGGGATCGTGCGTGCGTGTTCAGTATGTTTGTAGTGACACGCTGCTCGGAGAGGCATGTGCGTGAATCAATTGGAGGCATGGAGTCCGACTTGTTGCCACTATCCGATATCACTGTTCTCGCAGTGACATCACTTAAAAACTACTACTACATCTGTTCATTTCTATAAGGCGTTGTAGACACTTCAGATAGCGTGCAAAAGTCGACTCCAACCTGTCTTTCCAGATCCACCACACCCGTCGCTCCTAGATGGAGTCCGATGCTTCTCGTACCAAGAGGGCAAGGCTCGTGCCACCGATGATGCATTCTGCTGGGTGTTTGGCGGTACCGGCGGGGACCGGTGAGGGTCTGCCCACCGGACCTGACGAGCACGGGAAAAAAACTCGTCCAGACCGCATCAGCGATCTCCCGGACGTCATCCTAGGTGAGATCATCTCTCGTCTCCCCATCAGGGATACCATCCGTACTCGCATCCTCGCTCGTCGATGGCGTCCTTTATGGCCCACCGCTCCTCTGAATCTCGACTGTCGTGAGATCCTTGCCGCTTGTCTTTTTAAGCCTCAAGAAACAGTTCATATCGAGAAAATCTCCGTGGCGCCTCCTACCTGGGAGCTCGCCCGCGAAAGGCACTTCGGAACTCGGTGCCCTCGCAAATCTGGCACTGACGATATGACCCTTCCGGAAGCCATCCTCTCCACTCATGGGGGTGCAGTTCACCGTCTCTGCATACCGGCGTGCTACCTCCAGTCCAGACACTCCGCCGTCGATGCCTGGCTGAAATCATACAAACTGAACAATCTCCAGGTGCTCGAGTTCTATTACACATTCCCAAATTTTGTGAGAGAGTGTCGGTGTACTAGAGTAGGGGTACCCTAGTATCCCGAACTTGTGCACGGGCAGTTGCAGCACCCCGCGGCAAGGCTTGCCGGGTGACCGCCAAGGTCCTCCATGGTTCCTTTGGAGCCATTCAAGAACAAAGTATTCAAGCCAAGGAGACAAGGCCCCGGCAAGAGGAGCTTGCCGGGAAGGCCAACCAAGGCATCTCAAGGAACTTGCCGCGACGTGCCACGCGTCCCGGCGAGGCCCGGTGAGCGACAAGCTTCCGGACGTGACAAGACAACGACCGCGGCAAGGCGCTTGCCGCGGCAAACTACCACTCTGTACCCACGCTCCAGCACATCCACCAACGTGTCGCCCTGGGGCCTTTCCAGGCGCGCGTGGCGAGAGGCCGTGCAGCCAGCGGTGCACAGTGGCAAGCGGCGCTGACAAGATAGCCATCGTGGCAAGCGGTGGCGTCCCTGACGGTCCCTTTTTGCACTATTTGGGCGACGTAGACGGGCATTTAATGCCTTTGTCCCCTGCCGTCAGGGTTAGGTATGATACACTGTACAGGTAGCTGTACCAACCGCAATTCCTTTTCATTTTTGCCCTTGTCTATGTTGCCACCTGTCAGAGACCCCTTGAGCATATGAAAGGAGGCCCATGCGCAACATAGAGGGGGGGTCCGAAGGCAGAAAAACACTCACGCTTGGTCTCGTTAGCAGCTAGTGTCTACTGTAGCACTCAGCGCTCCCGAGCAAGAACTCAATACACTCAGACATGCAGCAGTAGGAGTGTTATCTCTCCGGAGAGCTGTGAAGCTGGGTAAACTGCTCGTGTGCTTCGCCTCGATCCGCTCTTCGTGCGATCTCCGCCCCCCGCCGAACCGAAAGGGGCTCGGTCCGCCGGTCCCATAGGTGTTCATGGACCAGTTTCCCCGACATCTTTGGCGCGCCAGGTAGGGGCGATCGAGGTTGTGTGAACTTGATCCGGCGTTCACACGAGCTAGATCTTCATCTTCTTCATCGACATGCCACCGAAGAAGAAGGCTCCGGCGGCGGCTGTTCCATCCACGTCGATCCCACCACCACCGGAGCAAACGGGTGGTGGGGTAGACACCGGCGGAAGAACGGGCATCGACGAGGGAGATCATGGTGCTGCCAGGTCCAAGGACAAGGCTGCGCAGACCTCGGCGTCCGGACATGCACCGCGCCCATCTCAGGAAGCGCAGGACCGACTGCGTCATGGTATTCGTAGTGCCATACGTTTGTTGGACCAAGATCGAGCTGGTGGATCTCGGGGTGCTCAAGACCAGCATGCACGCCAACATGCTGGCACGAGCGAGACACGGTCGCCTGGACGGGATACTGCTCCTTCTAACATAGTTAGAAGTCCGAGCATATCCCGCTCCTCGCACCGTTCGCCACTGCCGCCCACCACTCTAGCAAAAGCTTTGGCGCGAGCTCAACTGCTCCTGGATTACCCTCCAACGGCAGACAAGATCGATAAATGGAGGGCCACCATTCAGAGTCTCATCGGCTTCGCCAACGGCGACACTCCGCGGCAGCCGAGTACATCGCTGCCGCGGCAGGACTGCCAGGCACGAGCCGATGGCGACGAAACCGGTGGGGGTGCAACCACCATGCACTCTCCACCCCGAAGGCCAAGATCGCCGACTCGCCGGATACACCTCGACAGCGACTCCACCGCATCATCAGATCCACGAGCTCGTCGCGATCAGCGCCAAGTTCTTCACGAACGACAGCAAGAAGACGCTCGTACTCGCATCGAGCGCCGAAGAGAAGCGCGGCGTCAATCGGACCAACGCGCTGGGCCCTCTGTCGACATGCATGCACCAGGGGAACCAGGCGACTTGCCGTACGCAGTAGGTTGCCCTGCGTTCACTCGTGAGCTGCGGCAAGTCCAGTGGCCCAGCACGAAGAATTTCAAGCCAGACGTACCGGAGAAGTACGACGGCAAGTCGCATCCGTCGGAGTTCCTCAGCATCTACACCATCGTGGTGCAAGCTGCCGGGGGGCGGGACGACAAGATCCTGGCCAACTACTTCCCCCTGGTGCTCAAGCCCAATGTCAGATCCTGGCTCATGCACTTGCCGGACAACTCCATATCCTCCTGGGCAGACCTATGCCATCAGTTTGTCGGCACCTTTACAGGCGGCCACAAGCCTCATGGCCAAGAGAGCGACCTTCATCTGCTCGCCCAGAAGGAAGGAGAGCCCCTGCGCAAGTACATTTAGAGATTCAGCTGCGTACAGCACAACATCCCAGATGTCCACCCTGCCGCGGTAATTAGCTCGTTCCATCAGAACGTGCGAAACCGCATGATGCGGGAGGAGATGGCGATGTGCAAGATCAGAGACGTCAGTGTGCTATATGCCCTGGCTGACAAGTGTGCACGTGCTGAGGAAGGGAGGAAAGTCCCCGGAGAGAATACAGAAGTAGGAGGATCTGATAGTGAGGAGGCTGCCCCGGCAAAGAAAAACCGGCGGCGGAACAACAGGAAGAAGAAAGGCAAAGATGTGCTAGTCATTGAGCAGTCTGGCAACGGAGGTGGCGCCAAGAAAGCCAAAGCTGGTAGCTCCGGCAAGGAGATTGTCGCGGGCACCAACTACCAGGCTGTGGCGGTCGCCGACAAGCAGGACGGCACCAACAAGCAGTACTGCAAGATCCACCGCACCAAGGGCCATGACCTCCAGAGCTGCAAGAAAGTCGAGCAGCTTCTCGAGCAGCAAAAAGCTGAATACGAGCGACGCGACAAGGAGAAGGCCCAGGAAGGTGCTGGAGGAGCCGGCAAGAAACGCCCCGGCCGAGGAGGACGCCGCGGCAAGGCCAAGCAATGGCAAGGAGACAGACCTCCCCGCGGCCGCGACAAGGATGAAGATGACGACGACGATGAAGATATGGATGATGACGAGACCGATGAGCAGGAGTTCCAGAAAGCCACAAAGGTCATGTGCGTTGACGGCGGTGCTTCTCTGCATACTTCACACCGCCAACTCAAGTAGTGGGTGCGGGAAGTCAATGCGGCAGAACCACCCGTCGAGTCACGCAAGCCTCTGAAATGGTCGAGCACGCCTATCATCTTTGATATTGAGGACCACCCTGATCGCATAACTGCGGTCGGGTGCTTGCCGATGTTGGTTTCACCAACTATCCGCAACCTTAAGGTCACTAAGATGCTAGTTGACGGCGGGGCCGGATTGAACCTGATCTCCTCCGCGGTACTCCAGAAACTCCAGATCCCTGATAGCGAGCTCGAAGAGACCGGCACATTCCAAGGAATCAATCTGGGAAGGAGCAAGCCGAAGGGAAAGATCACGTCGCCGGTGACATTTGGCAGCGAGTTGAACTTCAGGACTGAGAGGGTCACTTTTGATGTCGCTGACTTTCCATTGCCTTACAATGGGATACTCGGCCGTCCAACACTCGCCAAATTCATGGCAGCCTCTCACTATGCATACAACATGCTGAAGATGCCAGGCCCGATAAGTGTCATCTATGTCCCTGGCGACAAGAAGGATGCTCTTATCTGCGCCGACAAGATCTACCGGGAAGCAGCAGCCGCAACAGATCGCAAATCACTTGCCGTTGAAGCTCCCGAGGGGAAGAAAAAGACCAAGTTCGGCAAGAGTTCTGATGCCCACTCCGGCAAGCGCACCTCTTCGGAGTGTTGCGCTACCGTCGAGGACGCACCATCGAGCTCCACCGGCAAGTGTAAGAAGGCAATGGCAGCTCCACCAGAGACCAAGAAGGTGTCCGCCAAGGAGGACGGCACTGGTGGTACCTTCACCATCAGTGCCACTCTCGACCCTAAATAGGAAAGCGCGCTCCTTGCTTTCCTGCGGGCGAACGTCGACGTGTTTTCGTGGCAACCGTCTGACATCCCCGATGTTCCCAGGAAAGTAATCGAGAACCACCTTGCCGTCTGTCCTCATGCGCGGCCCGTCAAGCAGAAAGTCAGGAAACAGGCAGTGGAGCGCCAAGAATTCATCGCAGAAGAAATCAAGAAATTGGAAGCAGCAGGCCTTGTCAGAGGAGTGCTCCATCCTACGTGGTTGGCCAACCCTGTAGTCGTGCGCAAGGCAAACGGGAAATGGAGGCTTTGTATCGAGTTTACTGATGTCAATAAAGCTTGTCCCAAAGACTCCCTTGCCGCGCATCGACCAGATTGTTGACTCCACGGCCGGATGTGACTTGCTTTCATTTCTTGATGCATACTCAGGATACCATCAGATCTTCATGGCAGAAGAGGATGAGGAGAAGATCGCATTCATCACCCCATGTGGCACATACTGTTTCGTACGGATGCCTTTCGGTTTAAAGAATGCTGGTTCAACATTTGCAAGGGTAGGCCATGACGCTTTTGAGCCGCAAATACACAGAAATGTGGAAGCCTACATGGATGACATAGTGGTCAAGAGCAAGGACAAGGCGACTTTGATTCAAGATTTAGACGAAACCTTTGCAAATCTGCGCAAGATCAACCTCAAGCTTAACCCCGAGAAGTGTGTATTTGGAGTCCCCTCCAGCAAGCTTCTCGGGTTCTTCGTGTCTCAGCGGGGAATTGAAGCCAATCCCGACAAGATCAAGGCCATTGAGCAGATTGAAGCACCAAAGCGCGTCAAGGATGTACGAAGACTTGCCGGTTGCGTGGCTGCTCTCAGCAGGTTTATCTCTAGATCTGCTGAGCGCGCCCTGCCGTTTTCAAAATATTGAAAAAGGCAGGTCCAATGAAATGAACTCCGGAGGCGGAGGCTGCGCTGCAGGACTTGAAGAGATACCTGTCCTCCACTCCAACACTTGTCGCACCTAAGCCACAAGAGAAGTTGCTGCTATATATAGCGGCAACCAATCAAGTGGTTAGTGCTGCGTTAGTAGCGGAGAGGGAGGCGGATGATGAGCCAGCAACCACGGCAGATGCATCCAGCGACAAGCAGGGGACTTCACCGGCAAGCTCTGGTCCCGACAAAGATGGATCTGCGCAGGCGCGTGAGAAGATGCAGAAAAGAATGGTGCAGCGCCCAGTTTACTTTGTCAGTTCCCTTCTGCAGGGGGCTAGGTCAAGGTACTCTGGTGTGCAGAAATTGCTTTTCGGCCTCCTCATGGCCTCGAGAAAGCTGCGCCATTACTTTCAAGCACATGAGATCACAGTCGTCACTCGTTTTCCGCTAAAGAGGATACTGCAAAATCCAGAAGCAACAGGCAGAATTGTCGAGTGGGCACTGGAACTGTCAAGCTTTGGCCTCAAGTTTGAGAGCACTTCAACTATCCAAAGCAGAGCATTGGCGGAGTTCATAGCAGAATGGACGCCAACACAAGATGAAGAAATTCCAGAAACGAGCATCCCCGTCAAGGAAGCAAGCAAAGAGTGGCTGATGTACTTTGATGGTGCCTTCTCGCTGCAAGGCGCCGGTGCGGGCGTGCTACTTGTTGCACCCACCGGAGAGCACCTCAAGTACGTAGTCCAGATGCACTTTCCCAAGGAGCAAGCAACGAACAATACCACAGAGTATGAAGGTTTGCTTGCCGGTCTCAGGATCGCAGCAGACCTTGGGATCAAAAAGCTCATTGTCAGGGGTGACTCACAGCTTGTCGTCCGCCAAGTGAACAAAAATTATCAGAGTCCGTTGATGGAAGCTTACGTTGATGAAGTGAGGAAGCTAGAAGAGCACTTTGACGGCCTACAGATGGAACATGTTCCAAGAGCTCAGAACGACATTGCCGATGGCCTGTCGAAGTCCGCCGCACTTAAGTTACCTGTGGAACCAGGGATCTTTGTGCTCAAACTGACTCAACCGTCTGTAACGCCATCAACTGGACAGAGCAAGAAGAGGAAGTTGATTTCTGGTGACTATTTTCCGGCAGAGCTCCCTGAAGCCGCCGCCAAGAAAGTCCTCAAGATCAACACCAAGGGTGCTGAGGAGCAGTCTGCTCCGGCAAGCCCTAGGGTTTGTTCCGTTGAAGCAGACGCTCCTGACAAGTTTTGCTCCGGCAAGCTTGCCGGGGAACGTCAAGCTCCGGCTGAGCTGCAGGTTCTCGCCGTAGAAGCGGATGTTCCCGCAGTAGCAGATGTGCCTTTAGTCCTTGTTGTCGAGCCGCAAGCTCCAGCATGGGCACAGCAGGTTGTCCGTTTCCTTCAGACAGGAGAACTTCCCGAAGAGCAAGAAGAAGCGGAAGGAGTAGCCCGGCAGTCAAGTACATACCAGTTTGTCGACAACACACTATACAGAAGAAGACTCAACGGTGTGAAATTGAAGTGTATTCACCGGGAAGACGGACAAAAGCTGTTGGCAGAGATACATGGAGGCATATGTGGTCACCACATTGGCGCAAGAGCACTTGCCGGCAAAGCGTTCCGGCAAGGTTTCTTTTGGCCAACAGCCCTCCAGGATGCAACTGCATAAGTAACCAAGTGTGAAGCATGCCAGTTCCATTCCAAGCAGATACACCAGCCAGCTCAAGCTCTCCAGATGATCCCTTTATCCTGGCCATTTTCGGTATGGGGGCTCGACATCCTCGGCCCCTTTCCCCAAGCTGTCGGGGGCTTTGAGTACTTGTACATTGCAATCGACAAGTTCACAAAGTGGCCAGAAGTGGAAGCAGTGAGGAAGGTGACAGCATAGTCAGCAGTCAAGTTCTTTAGGTCGATTGTTTGCCGCTTCGGGATCCCTAATAGGATCATCACCGACAATGGCACGCAATTCACGAGCCGCACCTTCATGCAGTACGTCCAAGATCTTGGCGCCAAGGTCTGCTTCGCTTCTGTTGCTCATCCGAGAAGTAACGGTCAAGCGGAGAGGGCAAATGCTGAAGTGCTGCGTGGGCTCAAGACCAGGACTTTCGACAGGCTACGCAAGTGCAGAAAGAACTGGATTGAGGAGCTGCCGGTGGTTCTTTGGTCGATCAGGACGACGCCAAATCGAGCCACTGGCCAGACACCTTTTGCTCTAGTCTATGGAGCAGAGGCAATTCTCCCCACGGAACTCGTATACGGGTCACCTTGAGTGCTCGCTTATGATGAGCTTGAGCAAGAGCAGTTGCGACAAGATGACGCGCTGCTCCTTGAGGAGAACCGTCTTCAGGCCGCTGTACGAGCTGCTCGATACCAGCAAGCTTTGCGCCGCTACCATAGCCGCAAATTTAATGCCAGAAGTCTCGAGGAAGGCGACCTTGTTCTTCGGCGCGTTCAGTCCGCCAAGAATTCCAACAAGTTGACGCCGAAGTGGGAAGGCCCTTACCGGGTGAAACGAGTCACTAGGCCTGGCGCTGTCCGCCTTGAGACCGAAGATGGCATTCCGGTGAGCAACTCCTGGAACATTGAGCATCTTCGTAAGTTTTACCCGTAGGGCGCGGTTGCCGGAACCTATTCCGGCAACCACCTTTTGTACAAGTCTTGCCGATGTTGCATGTAATCATTTGTATGAAGCCGGGCGCAGACCCCGTGCGTAAGTAAAGCTCATGTGCTCCGCACATCTTGTCAATTTCATGCTTTCTACCTTTTTTTTGCATGCGTTATCTGACACTTTGTGCAGCACCTACCCCCGGTAAGCAATAACGAGCCATAAGGCTCCATATCTTTATTTTCTCTTCTTTCTCTTTCTCAAAGAAAGGAAGGTTCCCTCGCCCACAAGTTTGCCGGGGGGAAAGGAGAAGATAATGGTGTGGACCAAGCGTCGTTCGAGGAAGTTTCGCCTTACCGGGAAGCAAACGACAGAAAAGCTAAGTTGCTAAAGTTTGAGCAATCAGTTTTAAATTTTTAAGTTATCTTCCTCGAACGACCGTGCTTTGTATGGAAAACCTGTGCGCGGAGGAACCAACTCGTAGCTAGTTGCGCCCTTACTTTGTTTCGAGTCCGCTCAACAACTTAAGTGAGCTGCGACTAGTTGCGACAAGGTTTCTTGTCGGTAGCGGCACCGCCAGCAGGCTGCTGACGTCCCGCACTCAGCGCTCGCGGCTAAGGTGCCTGCGCCGACAAGTTCCCTAAAAGCGTAGGGCAAAAACATACAAAGGAAGGAATCAAGTAAAGGAAATAACATAGCAATCGCTACCCAAAATAGAGTCATATTACAAGATAGCTTGTCGCAGCTCTAACAGATTGTTCTCATAACGTGACCAGCAGCGACAAGAAAAAGAGAAAACGGGCGGCCTAATCTACGCGATCGCCCTCAACCCTCTTGATCTCACTCACCTTGTCCACAATGGGTGTGACAAGGGTCTTGAGCGCTTCCAGATCAGCATCCGGTGGCAAGGTCCTGAGGACGTTGGTGAGGTTGAGGCATGGGTTGCGGAAGGCCACCTTCACCAGCACCTTTTGAAGAGCTCCCGCGCAGATCTTGCACGACTCGTCGGCCAGCTGCTTTGGGATCTTCTCCCGGAGTCGCTGGAGGGCCGTCGCCACGCGGTGGATATAGAGTGAGATACGGCGTAACCCAGGCCGCGCGTGCCCATGCCCTGTTTTGGGCCTGGCCCAACAGCGCTCGGCACCGTGTGTGGCCCAAGCCCGGGGGCTCCTGTCGGTGTACTAGAGTAGGGGTACCCTAGTATCCCGAACTTGTGCACGGGCAGTTGCAGCACCCCGCGGCAAGGCTTGCCGGGTGACCGCCAAGGTCCTCCGTGGTTCGTTTGGAGCCATTCAAGAACAAAGTATTCAAGCCAAGGAGACAAGGCCCCGGCAAGAGGAGCTTGCCGGGAAGGCCAACCAAGGCATCTCAAGGAACTTGCCGCGACGCGCCACGTGTCCCGGCGAGGCCCGGTGAGCGACAAGCTTCCGGACGCGACAAGACAACAACCGCGGCAAGGCGCTTGCCGCGGCAAACTACCACTCTGTACCCATGCTCCAGCACATCCACCAACGTGTCGCCCTAGGGCCTTTCCAGGTGCACGTGGCGAGAGGCCGTGCAGCCAGCGGTGCGCAGTGGCAAGCGGCGCTGACAAGATAGCCATCGTGGCAAGCGGTGGCGTCCCTGACGATCCATTTTTGCACTATTTGGGCGACGTAGACGGGCATTTAATGCCTTTGTCCCCTGCCGTTAGGGTTAGGTATGATACATTGTACAGGTAGCTGTACCAACCGCAATTCCTTTTCCATTTTTACCCTTGTCTACGTTTGTAACGCCCTTAATGCGGCTATATCTCCCACGTGTCAAAGCACGACTTAGAGGCATAACCGCATTGAAAGCAATGTCGCAAGTGAGGTAATCTTCACACAACCCATGTAATACATAAGAGAAAGAGATACATAGTTGGCTTACAATCGCCACTTCACACAATTACATGAATAAAGCATTACATCATCCAGATACAATCAAGGTCTGACTACGGAACCAAAATAAAAGAAGAACCCCAAATGCGACAAAGGTCCCCGATCGACCCCAACTGGGCTCCACTACTGATCAACTAGAACGAAACAACACAAAGGGCAAGATCTTCATCGAGCTCCTCCTTGAGCTTGGTTGCGTCACCTGCACGGTAACATAGGCACCTGCAAACTGGTTTTGGAAGTATCTGTGAGCCACGGGGACTCAACAATCTCGCACCCGCAAGATCAAGACTATTTAAGCTTATAGTAAGGATGGAGTAATGAGGTGGAGCTGCAGCAAGCGACTAGCATATATGGTGGCTAACATACGCAAATGAGAGCGAGAAGAGAAGGCAAAGCACGGTCGATAAAAGTATGATCAAGAAGTGATCCTATAGCAACCTACGTCAAGCATAACTCCAACACCGTGTTCACTTCCCGGACTCCGCCGAGAAGAGACCATCACGGTTACACACGCGGTTGATGTATTTTAATTAAGGTCAACTTCGGGTTTTCTACAACCGGACGTTAACAAATTCCCATCTGCCCATAACCGCGGGCACGGCTTTCGAAAGTTCAAATCCCTGCAGGGGTGTCCCAACTTAGCCCATCACAAGCTCTCACGGTCAACGAAGGAATAGACCTCCACCCGAGACATTCCGATCAGACTCGGTATCCCAGTATAACAAGACATTTCGATAGGGTAAAACTAAACCAGCAACACCGCCCGAATGTGCCGACAAATCCCGATAGGAGCTGCACATATCTCTTTCTCAGGGCACACTCAGATGAGCGCTCCATACAACTAAAACCAAACCTCGAGTTTCCTCCAGGGGGCGCTGCACAGGACTCTAGTTCGGACCAACACTCAGAGGAGCA
>NC_057795.1:97653381-97669449 GCF_018294505.1 Triticum aestivum | reverse complement strand
TAAAAAAAATGATGACCCTTGAGTCTGCAGAACCCAAGGGAAAGAAAAGGCTAGGTGGCAAATGGTAAAACCAAGGTTGGGCATTGCTGGAAGAGCTTTACTTAAGGCGAACTGTCAAGGGGTTCCCATTATAGCCCAACCGTGTAAGGAACGCAAAATCCGGAAACATAACACCGATATGACGGAAACTAGGGTGGCAAGAGTGGAACAAAACACCAGGCATAAGGCCGAGCCTTCCACCCTTTACCAAGTATATAGATGCATTAATTAAATAAGATATGTTGTGATATCCCAACAAGTAAACATGTTCCAACAAGGAACAACATCTCCATGTTCCAACAAGGAACAAACTTCAATCTTCACCTGCAACTAACAACGCTATAAGAGGGGCTAAGCAAAGCAGTAACATAGCCAATCAACGGTTTGCTAGGACATGGTGGGTTAGAGGTTTGACATGGCAATTTGGGAGGCTGACAAGCAAATGGTAGGCATCGTAGCATTGGCATAGCAAAAGAGCGAGCAAACTAGCATAGCAAAGATAGTAGTGATTTCGAGGGTATGATCATCTTGCCTGAGATCCCGCAAGGAAGAAGAACGAGTCCATGAAGAAGACAAACGGACGAAGTCGAACGAATCCTCACAACTCCGGAACGAAACCGAAGCTAACGTGAGAAGCAACCCGGAAAGAAACAAACAACATAGTAAACACACAAGCATAAACAAGTCATGATGCACAAACAAGTATGATGCATGTCCGGTTTAATGAGGCATGGCATGGCAAAGAGCGAGCAAACCACACTACAATTTAAGTGGAGCTCAATATGCAACGAGGTGCATGTTGACGGAACACCACATCAATTATTTAGTTATCTCTCGTTTAAGCTACCCAACAATATTAACTGTTGTTAAACATGGCAAGAGGTGAAGCATAATATAAACTATACCATCTAAACAATTTAAATGGGGCCGGATATAAAAACAACAAATCCGGTAAATCCCCATATGCATTTAGCAATTTAATGCAACAACAAGTTTAAACATTTTAAATGTTGTTATCATGATGCGGATGACATATACAAGTTTTATGCAATTTTATGAAAATGTTGACATGAGCATGTTATGAAGCATTTGTCGCTATGGCGGAAGGAAAAAGGTGCCACGGCGGTGAAACAAAAATGGTGCCACGGCAACATATCCGAAAATGATGCCACGGCAACATATCGGTTCCGGTAGCTCACAGAGATACCGGTGCAAAAGGAGGCGTGAGCGTGTCATGCAAGATGGTGGGGTGATCCCGGCTTCCGGGTTCCCACGGGACGGTGGCACGGCAAAAGAGGGGCATCGCAAGGACGATTCGATCACGGTGCAAAACTCGAGCATCTCATTCAACACATGCATTCGGTCCACGGCGGTCGTTCTCGGCGGTTATACCTTTGAAGCGTGCGTTTTCGGGGCGGATCGAGTTCGGTACGATGTAGAGGAAGTAGACGTTCTCGGGTCGTCGTGGGAAGTAGTTGTACACGGGTCTTCGAGCGACGGTAGATGGTACATGTTTTTCGGAGAGGTACTTGGCGGACCATGTAGTCGAACTCGGCGCATCCGAAGGGGTACTTGACGAAATCCACCTCGGATGTAGTCGTACACGGCGTCGGTAGAGGAACTTGGCGGTCCATGTACTCAAACTTGGCGCGTCCAAAGGGGATGACCGGCTGGGCTGCTACTCCGGTTGGCGTGGCAGCGAGGCAAAGGAGCTCGTGCTCCTTGGCAACGAGAGGCTCGGGGCATGAGCAGGGTCGAAGAGGGCCGAGGCAGGGGGCGAGCCGCGTGGTTGGCTGATGGTAGCCGCGGCCATGGAGGTCAACGAGCGTGGCCATGCGGTCATCCTCCTACTCGAGGCAGAGGATGCAGGGGCGACGACCACGCCGGACTTGAGGACGGGGACGGCGAGGGGAGGCGGAGGCAGAGATGGTCCGGCATGGAGAAGTCGCAGGCGAGGTGCGGGCGAGCTCGTGCTCGAGTGCCTGAAGACGATGACGCGGCGGCAGAGAAGCGGGCAGTGGCGCTGGAAGAAGGCAGCGGCGGCGGACTGGGCGCAGGAGATGGCGCGACGGGCGACGAGGAGGCCGACGGGGCTCCGGCCTGGCTCTCTCCTCCGGCGAGGGCGGAGCGCGGGAGCAAGGGGAGGCAGTGGCGACGAGCTCGAGGAGCTGCTGCCCTTGAGCGCTCGGGCGACGGGGACGGCTGGCGCCGGTGGAGGGAGGAGGCGACGGGGTCGCGCGCGAGGGAGAAAGAAGGGCGAGGTGGAGGCGCACCGGAGGGGAAGGGGAAGATCGAGGAGAGGGGGCGAGGGGATCGGGCGCAGGGAGCTTGATGGGGAACGAGGGAAAGGGGGTCGAGAGGATGGAGTCTCTCCTGAGCGGCGGCGCGAGGGAATGAGAGGGAGCGATCGAGAAGAGGGGGTCGGGCTAGGGTTAGGATTAGATGGGCTAGGCCTAGGCGCAGAAGGGCCTTGGAGGCAGGCTGCTGGGCTACTTCTCTCACTACTACAAGAAAGAAAAAAAAACAGAGATGAGAAAGAAAAGAAAAAGAGGTTAGAGGTGGAGCTTGAGCAGGAGGGTATTTTCCCGGACTCATAAAAATGAGCTCGTTCCAAGAAAAATAGAAAAGAGGCACGAATGCAAGATGTAAATTCAAACTCATTTGAATTTAATTCAAATGGGTTTTAACTAGGACTTGATGAAAGGAAGGTCCAAAAATGTTCGGATTTTTCGTGGAGCTCCGGAAAATGATGAAATAAATATTGGCAAGGTTGGATACCAAACTTGAAGTAGAAAAGGAACGAAATTATTTTGTAAGTGTGTTTTGGTGATTCCAAAATAGTGGAATATTTAATATAGCTCCCTAATATTGGAGGATATGTTATAAAGAGAAGTCACCATGTGAGTCCCTCGATTTAAATGGATCGAAAAATCCATACAATTTATTTAGTTGAGGTTTTAAAAATTAATGATATGATGGCATGACGACATGATGCAATGCACATGATGCAAGGATGAATGCAACAAATAAAACAAATCACACGACGAAACTCGGAATAGCTGAAAGTCTTCTGGAGCGTCGGTCTCGGGGCGTTACAACACTCCACCACTACGAGAGGATCTCGTCCCGAGATCTAGAATGGCACCGGAGGGAAACGGAAGAGGAAGAGAGGAGGTAAAACTAAGTTGCTTCTTCGACCAATGAGTGAAACGAAAGAACCTTGAGAGGTTGAAAAGTTGAAAGAAAGAACACAACGGAGTTAAACACAATTGAGAGCACTGCGGTAGAAAAGAGAAACAAGGAACACCATGTGAACCTTGGAGGTTGCAAAGCTATGAATGACGAGTACAATGGACAAGAAGGAATTGGAACCACTCTGGTTAAAACAAGATGAGAGGGGAAGAATTCGGGCAGCACTCCGGTTGAACATGGAAGGAATAGAACATGAACTTGAGAAGATGGGATGTTACTTGATGAAATCAACAACACACTGCCTCCGGAACTATTGAAAGAATGGCACAATGGGTAAGAAGGATTTCAGACAGCTCTCCAGTTGAGGAAGGAGGGAAAACTTGATAAGATTAGAGAACTCGAATGAAAACACGACACTCCGGTTAAATGGATAAGCAAGAAAAGAACACGATCCTCACGAATCGAGATGGTGAGTGAAAAGAGCAACGTCACAATGCCTCCAGAAGAAAGAATAGAAGATAGGTCATTGGAATAACAGAATGGAGGGGGAAATGGCAACTTCTGCCACAATTGAGCTTGGAAAGCACTCTTCCAAGAAGGTTACAACGGGGTTGTTGGGAAAAACTAACAACGAAACGAATAAGCTTGTAGTGGGCTTATGGAAAACATCTCAAAATTATGAGGTGAGAACCGGCCACTAACGGAAACGATTGCTAGCTTTAGATCGACGGAGAGATGAACACTTCTTCCACCAAGATGATAAAGAGATAACTTGGATCATTGGCAAGCACCACAAATAGCAACATTCCAATGGAAGGCTTTTAGGTGAAATATGACACAAGATAACTCCAACAACGAGGTTGATGGATTTAAAAATAACTCATTCTTAACAACATGTGAATCATGGAACATGAACTCAAATTATCAAGAATGACATAATACCACCTCCAAAATATGGTAGAAAGAATTGCACTCAGGATTACCATATGAAGAAAGCTTGAGCTCCTTAGGAAAGAATCTCGATGAAAACTTTGAGAAGGGAATTAAATCCTTGATGAACCATCATGTAGAACCTCCATGAAGAACTCCGGTAAACAAAAGGAATGAACAGAAAGAGAAATTGAAAACACAAGGTGAATCCTTGCAATGATTTAGATGGATCTCCGTGATAATTAGAGCTTGGAACTCCGGGAAAAAGAGAAGATGAAACAAATGAAACCGAGAATTTTAAGGGCCTCCGGAATAAAGAATTAATCACTTGGATGAACAAGAATAAGAATTATGTTATGCTTATCCTTCACCAATTAAATTGATGACAATCAACGGATTTGGCATACTACTTATTCTCGTAGAAAGGATTAAGATAGATATTGCGCAAACTTGAGAAAGTCTTCAACTATCCACCGGTAGAATTTAGAAAGTACGAATGCATAGATATGATACACGAAGGAAGAAAACTCTTGAACGAACCACCGGTAGGATTGGAACAACAAATGAATTGATATGATGAACAAGGAAGAGAGATCTTGAAAGAACCACGGTAAGAATTAAAAATGAACAAAGAAAAGATAAGGAAGACACCGGGAAGAATTTGCAAATACACGAAGATGCTTGAGAGGATTTAGATACATGAGAACGACGAGATCACGAGCCGATTAAAGATCACTTGCACGAAGCATCGGTAAAATTGAAGAACGTGAGCTGAAAACTGAGAATGAATAATATTTGAAAAGATGGATTCTGGATAAGAAATTGAGAAGACTCTTGAATTTGCTCCGGATAGTTGAAAAGAATTCTCACAATCGAAAACAATTATGAGAGGATGGCATAACGCTAGAACCATGAATCTCTGGAAGAAGGGCAAGATTTAAGAGGAACTCTTCTTCGGTCTTCAAAATTCGAGAATGACAACGAGAAACACCACCATGAATTGTTGAGGCACTCCGGAATGACAATTTGAAAGGTTGAACCAAAAATGAAAGAATTGGAAAGATCTTGGAGAAAGACATTTGACTGATGATAATTCATTCTTACGTCAAACTTTGCAATGAATTTGAGAATAACTTCGGGAAAGTTGGGAGAGTCAGGTAAGATCCTGGAAAAAGACCTGTGGGTTAGGGCCCGCTAAAAGGATACACCGTTGAACGATTGATTGAAATAGATATTGCACCGGTAGAATTAAATGACTTGAATGAGATACCAATCTCGAAAGAGCTTGAACGAATGCAGAGTGGAAACACGAATCTTCGAGATATCTTGAGCACTCCGGAACAATTTAATAGCGAGAGATGGATGATTAAGAGGTGCACCGGCATAAGAAAAGCATTGGAAAAAAAAGAAAAGGAGTATGCTTAATACCAAAGCTTGAATTAAATCCACCGGAGAAGAAAAGAACTAGGAATGACGAACTTGAAGCTCCATTAGAATCTTCATGAGAATCACCGGATAAGAACATTGACGGAAAAGAATGGAGAAACTTCCCATCAATAAAATGGATACTTGAAGAAGAAATCTTAGTCCTTGAAGAAAAACAAAAGGGAGGGAGGGTGGGAAAAACAAAGGCAACTTGGAGACGGATGAAACAAACACCGTTGAGAAGAAGGGATAAATGATCTTGCAAATGTTGACGTGAACGGATCCACTTGAGGAGAGACACACCGGTTAAAAAAAAGGATTGACAAGACAGACTCGATGATCAAGAAGGATTAGTATTCACATAGGAATATGAGAACACCATTTGGAAAAGGTAGGGAATCAACATTTGACTTCGAAGCAACTCGAATACCACAACTCAAAACAAAACAAAGGATTGGCTTGCAAAATAAGCCAGAACAAACATATGATAGAGATTTCGTCCGAAGTTTTCGTGGTGGGGCCTACACGGGCTCGATCGTACAGCACCATCATGTACAAGGCAGTGCACATGACATACGAAGCGTCCCCAAGTCGGCATAGCCAAGGACTCTTTAAGACACAACGAGACCACTGTAAAACCAACCGTGAATAGGCGGACCACTAGACGTCGAACCCCAATTTCATATCATACATCCGTCAGAAAGATATCCTAAGAGCTACTTGAATTCCCACCTATGAAACTCCCGAAATTTTCCGGCTATGCAATCAGGTGTTGGGGATACAGGGGAAGCATAATATCTCACCCAAACTAACAAATCCTACATCCAGCTGTATCCATCCTTCAACACATAACCAAGAAAACTTCGGAAACCATCTACCTCAACCTTCGAAAAGCATCCGTTATACAAGTTATGGCAATACTCCCGAACTCCCGCCCCAGTACTGGGTGGCGTCGAGGTTATCTCACCAACGAACTGCATAAAAGAGATTTTCGATGTCGGCGTACTAAACTCAGGTATTCCAGAACTGCAACGATAAAATTATGACGACAACACCTCAGAGCTCAACTCCCCGGGACACTTCCACAAAACCCCTGACAGGAGGCACCAAGACAATGTTCTCATCATAAAACCATCGGAACGATTCCAAGATACCCGCGTGATCCTAAAAAAAATTTAGTGAAATTTGAGAAGAGAAGAGTCAAAACTCTACGTCAGGATGCCTTACCAGAGCGATGAGGAGACTGGGAAGTAAAAAGAATTCCTAAACTCTCCGATATATAATTCCTAAATGACTCAAAACATTTTTCTAGACACAACTCGGCCGCTAAAAACGATCAAGCAGTGGGGCTCCTAAGGTCGGGGAAGGCTCTAATTACCAACTTGTAACGCCCTCAATGCGGCTATATCTCCCACGTGTCGAAGCACGACTTAGAGGCATAACCGCATTGAAAGCAATGTCGCAAGTGAGGTAATCTTCACACAACCCATGTAATACATAAGAGAAAGAGATACATAGTTGGCTTACAATCGCCACTTCACACAATTACATGAATAAAGCATTACATCATCCAGATACAATCAAGGTTTGACTACGGAACCAAAATAAAAGAAGAACCCCAAATGCGACAAAGGTCCCTGATCGACCCCAACTGGGCTCCACTACTGATCAACTAGAACGAAACAACACAAAGGGCAAGATCTTCATCGAGCTCCTCCTTGAGCTTGGTTGCGTCACCTGCACGGTAACATAGGCACCTGCAAACTGGTTTTGGAAGTATCTGTGAGCCACGGGGACTCAGCAATCTCGCACCCGCAAGATCAAGACTATTTAAGCTTATAGTAAGGATGGAGTAATGAGGTGGAGCTGCAGCAAGCGACTAGCATATATGGTGGCTAACATACGCAAATGAGAGCGAGAAGAGAAGGCAAAGCACGGTCGATAAAAGTATGATCAAGAAGTGATCCTATAGCAACCTACGTCAAGCATAACTCCAACACCGTGTTCACTTCCCAGACTCCGCCGAGAAGAGACCATCACGGTTACACACGCGGTTGATGTATTTTAATTAAGGTCAACTTCGGGTTTTCTACAACCGGACGTTAACAACTTCCCATCTGCCCATAACCGCGGGCATGGCTTTCGAAAGTTCAAATCCCTGCAGGGGTGTCCCAACTTAGCCCATCACAAGCTCTCACGGTCAACGAAGGAATAGACCTCCACCCGAGACATTCCGATCAGACTCGGTATCCCAGTACAACAAGACATTTCGACAGGGTAAAACTAAACCAGCAACACCACCCGAATGTGCCGACAAATCCCGATAGGAGCTGCACATATCTCTTTCTCAGGGCACACTCAGATGAGCGCTCCATACAACTAAAACCAAATCTCGAGTTTCCTCGAGGGGGCGCTGCACAGGACTCTAGTTCGGACCAACACTCATAGGAGCACTGGCCCGGGGGGGGTTAAAAAAAATGATGACCCTTGAGTCTGCAGAACCCAAGGGAAAGAAAAGGCTAGGTGGCAAATGGTAAAACCAAGGTTGGGCATTGCTGGAAGAGCTTTACTTAAGGCGAACTGTCAAGGGGTTCCCATTATAGCCCAACCGTGTAAGGAACGCAAAATCCGGAAACATAACACCGATATGACGGAAACTAGGGTGGCAAGAGTGGAACAAAACACCAGGCATAAGGCCGAGCCTTCCACCCTTTACCAAGTATATAGATGCATTAATTAAATAAGATATGTTGTGATATCCCAACAAGTAAACATGTTCCAACAAGGAACAACATCTCCATGTTCCAACAAGGAACAAACTTCAATCTTCACCTGCAACTAACAACGCTATAAGAGGGGCTAAGCAAAGCAGTAACATAGCCAATCAACAGTTTGCTAGGACATGGTGGGTTAGAGGTTTGACATGGCAATTTGGGAGGCTGACAAGCAAATGGTAGGCATCGTAGCATTGGCATAGCAAAAGAGCGAGCAAACTAGCATAGCAAAGATAGTAGTGATTTCGAGGGTATGATCATCTTGCCTGAGATCCCGCAAGGAAGAAGAACGAGTCCATGAAGAAGACAAACGGACGAAGTCGAACGAATCCTCACAACTCCGGAACGAAACCGAAGCTAACGTGAGAACCAACCCGGAAAGAAACAAACAACATAGTAAACACACAAGCATAAACAAGTCATGATGCACAAACAAGTATGATGCATGTCCGGTTTAATGAGGCATGGCATGGCAAAGAGCGAGCAAACCACACTACAATTTAAGTGGAGCTCAATATGCAACGAGGTGCATGTTGACGGAACACCACATCAATTATTTAGTTATCTCTCGTTTAAGCTACCCAACAATATTAACTGTTGTTAAACATGGCAAGAGGTGAAGCATAATATAAACTATACCATCTAAACAATTTAAATGGGGCCGGATATAAAAACAACAAATCCGGTAAATCCCCATATGCATTTAGCAATTTAATGCAACAACAAGTTTAAACATTTTAAATGTTGTTATCATGATGCGGATGACATATACAAGTTTTATGCAATTTTATGAAAATGTTGACATGAGCATGTTATGAAGCATTTGTCGCTATGGCGGAAGGAAAAAGGTGCCACGGCGGTGAAACAAAAATGGTGCCACGGCAACATATCCGAAAATGATGCCACGGCAACATATCGGTTCCGGTAGCTCACAGAGATACCGGTGCAAAAGGAGGCGTGAGCGTGTCATGCAAGATGGTGGGGTGATCCCGGCTTCCGGGTTCCCACGGGACGGTGGCACGGCAAAAGAGGGGCATCGCAAGGACGATTCGATCACGGTGCAAAACTCGAGCATCTCATTCAACACATGCATTCGGTCCACGGCGGTCGTTCTCGGCGGTTATACCTTTGAAGCGTGCGTTTTCGGGGCGGATCGAGTTCGGTACGATGTAGAGGAAGTAGACGTTCTCGGGTCGTCGTGGGAAGTAGTTGTACACGGGTCTTCGAGCGACGGTAGATGGTACATGTTTTTCGGAGAGGTACTTGGCGGACCATGTAGTCGAACTCGGCGCATCCGAAGGGGTACTTGACGAAATCCACCTCGGATGTAGTCGTACACGGCGTCGGTAGAGGAACTTGGCGGTCCATGTACTCAAACTTGGCGCGTCCAAAGGGGATGACCGGCTGGGCTGCTACTCCGGTTGGCGTGGCAGCGAGGCAAAGGAGCTCATGCTCCTTGGCAACGAGAGGCTCGGGGCATGAGCAGGGTCGAAGAGGGCCGAGGCAGGGGGCGAGCCGCGTGGTTGGCTGATGGTAGCCGCGGCCATGGAGGTCAACGAGCGTGGCCATGCGGTCATCCTCCTGCTCGAGGCAGAGGATGCAGGGGCGACGACCACGCCGGACTTGAGGACGGGGACGGCGAGGGGAGGCGGAGGCAGAGATGGTCCGGCATGGAGAAGTCGCAGGCGAGGTGCGGGCGAGCTCGTGCTCGAGTGCCTGAAGACGATGACGCGGCGGCAGAGAAGCGGGCGGTGGCGCTGGAAGAAGGCAGCGGCGGCGGACTGGGCGCAGGAGATGGCGCGACGGGCGACGAGGAGGCCGACGGGGCTCCGGCCTGGCTCTCTCCTCCGGCGAGGGCGGAGCGCGGGAGCAAGGGGAGGCAGTGGCGACGAGCTCGAGGAGCTGCTGCCCTTGAGCGCTCGGGCGACGGGGACGGCTGGCGCCGGTGGAGGGAGGAGGCGACGGGGTCGCGCGCGAGGGAGAAAGAAGGGCGAGGTGGAGGCGCACCGGAGGGGAAGGGGAAGATCGAGGAGAGGGGGCGAGGGGATCGGGCGCAGGGAGCTCGATGGGGAACGAGGGAAAGGGGGTCGAGAGGATGGAGTCTCTCCTGAGCGGCGGCGCGAGGGAATGAGAGGGAGCGATCGAGAAGAGGGGGTCGGGCTAGGGTTAGGATTAGATGGGCTAGGCCTAGGCGCAGAAGGGCCTTGGAGGCAGGCTGCTGGGCTACTTCTCTCACTACTACAAGAAAGAAAAAAAAACAGAGATGAGAAAGAAAAGAAAAAGAGGTTAGAGGTGGAGCTTGAGCAGGAGGGTATTTTCCCGGACTCATAAAAATGAGCTCGTTCCAAGAAAAATAGAAAAGAGGCACGAATGCAAGATGTAAATTCAAACTCATTTGAATTTAATTCAAATGGGTTTTAACTAGGACTTGATGAAAGGAAGGTCCAAAAATGTTCGGATTTTTGGTGGAGCTCCGGAAAATGATGAAATAAATATTGGCAAGGTTGGAGACCAAACTTGAAGTAGAAAAGGAACGAAATTATTTTGTAAGTGTGTTTTGGTGATTCCAAAATAGTGGAATATTTAATATAGCTCCCTAATATTGGAGGATATGTTATAAAGAGAAGTCACCATGTGAGTCCCTCGATTTAAATGGATCGAAAAATCCATACAATTTATTTAGTTGAGGTTTTAAAAATTAATGATATGATGGCATGACGACATGATGCAATGCACATGATGCAAGGATGAATGCAACAAATAAAACAAATCACACGACGAAACTCGGAATAGCTGGAAGTCTTCTGGAGCGTCGGTCTCGGGGCGTTACAACACTCCACCACTACGAGAGGATCTCGTCCCGAGATCTAGAATGGCACCGGAGGGAAACGGAAGAGGAAGAGAGGAGGTAAAACTAAGTTGCTTCTTCGACCAATGAGTGAAACGAAAGAACCTTGAGAGGTTGAAAAGTTGAAAGAAAGAACACAACGGAGTTAAACACAATTGAGAGCACTGCGGTAGAAAAGAGAAACAAGGAACACCATGTGAACCTTGGAGGTTGCAAAGCTATGAATGACGAGTACAATGGACAAGAAGGAATTGGAACCACTCTGGTTAAAACAAGATGAGAGGGGAAGAATTCGGGCAGCACTCCGGTTGAACATGGAAGGAATAGAACATGAACTTGAGAAGATGGGATGTTACTTGATGAAATCAACAACACACTACCTCCGGAACTATTGAAAGAATGGCACAATGGGTAAGAAGGATTTCAGACAGCTCTCCAGTTGAGGAAGGAGGGAAAACTTGATAAGATTAGAGAACTCGAATGAAAACACGACACTCCGGTTAAATGGATAAGCAAGAAAAGAACACGATCCTCACGAATCGAGATGGTGAGTGAAAAGAGCAACGTCACAATGCCTCCAGAAGAAAGAATAGAAGATAGGTCATTGGAATAACAGAATGGAGGGGGAAATGGCAACTTCTGCCACAATTGAGCTTGGAAAGCACTCTTCCAAGAAGGTTACAACGGGGTTGTTGGGAAAAACTAACAACGAAACGAATAAGCTTGTAGTGGGCTTATGGAAAACATCTCAAAATTATGAGGTGAGAACCGGCCACTAACGGAAACGATTGCTAGCTTTAGATCGACGGAGAGATGAACACTTCTTCCACCAAGATGATAAAGAGATAACTTGGATCATTGGCAAGCACCACAAATAGCAACATTCCAATGGAAGGCTTTTAGGTGAAATATGACACAAGATAACTCCAACAACGAGGTTGATGGATTTAAAAATAACTCATTCTTAACAACATGTGAATCATGGAACATGAACTCAAATTATCAAGAATGACATAATACCACCTCCAAAATATGGTAGAAAGAATTGCACTCAGGATTACCATATGAAGAAAGCTTGAGCTCCTTAGGAAAGAATCTCGATGAAAACTTTGAGAAGGGAATTAAATCCTTGATGAACCATCATGTAGAACCTCCATGAAGAACTCCGGTAAACAAAAGGAATGAACAGAAAGAGAAATTGAAAACACAAGGTGAATCCTTGCAATGATTTAGATGGATCTCCGTGATAATTAGAGCTTGGAACTCCAGGAAAAAGAGAAGATGAAACAAATGAAACCAAGAATTTTAAGGGCCTCCGGAATAAAGAATTAATCACTTGGATGAACAAGAATAAGAATTATGTTATGCTTATCCTTCACCAATTAAATTGATGACAATCAACGGATTTGGCATACTACTTATTCTCGTAGAAAGGATTAAGATAGATATTGCGCAAACTTGAGAAAGTCTTCAACTATCCACCGGTAGAATTTAGAAAGTACGAATGCATAGATATGATACACGAAGGAAGAAAACTCTTGAACGAACCACCGGTAGGATTGGAACAACAAATGAATTGATATGATGAACAAGGAAGAGAGATCTTGAAAGAACCACGGTAAGAATTAAAAATGAACAAAGAAAAGATAAGGAAGACACCGGGAAGAATTTGCAAATACACGAAGATGCTTGAGAGGATTTAGATACATGAGAACGACGAGATCACGAGCCGATTAAAGATCACTTGCACGAAGCATCGGTAAAATTGAAGAACGTGAGCTGAAAACTGAGAATGAATAATATTTGAAAAGATGGATTCTGGATAAGAAATTGAGAAGACTCTTGAATTTGCTCCGGATAGTTGAAAAGAATTCTCACAATCGAAAACAATTATGAGAGGATGGCATAACGCTAGAACCATGAATCTCTGGAAGAAGGGCAAGATTTAAGAGGAACTCTTCTTCGGTCTTCAAAATTCGAGAATGACAACGAGAAACACCACCATGAATTGTTGAGGCACTCCGGAATGACAATTTGAAAGGTTGAACCAAAAATGAAAGAATTGGAAAGATCTTGGAGAAAGACATTTGACTGATGATAATTCATTCTTACGTCAAACTTTGCAATGAATTTGAGAATAACTTCGGGAAAGTTGGGAGAGTCAGGTAAGATCCTGGAAAAAGACCTGTGGGTTAGGGCCCGCTAAAAGGATACACCGTTGAACGATTGATTGAAATAGATATTGCACCGGTAGAATTAAATGACTTGAATGAGATACCAATCTCGAAAGAGCTTGAACGAATGCAGAGTGGAAACACGAATCTTCGAGATATCTTGAGCACTCCGGAACAATTTAATAGCGAGAGATGGATGATTAAGAGGTGCACCGGCATAAGAAAAGCATTGGAAAAAAAAGAAAAGGAGTATGCTTAATACCAAAGCTTGAATTAAATCCACCGGAGAAGAAAAGAACTAGGAATGACGAACTTGAAGCTCCATTAGAATCTTCATGAGAATCACCGGATAAGAACATTGACGGAAAAGAATGGAGAAACTTCCCATCAATAAAATGGATACTTGAAGAAGAAATCTTAGTCCTTGAAGAAAAACAAAAGGGAGGGAGGGTGGGAAAAACAAAGGCAACTTGGAGACGGATGAAACAAACACCGTTGAGAAGAAGGGATAAATGATCTTGCAAATGTTGACGTGAACGGATCCACTTGAGGAGAGACACACCGGTTAAAAAAGGATTGACAAGACAGACTCGATGATCAAGAAGGATTAGTATTCACATAGGAATATGAGAACACCATTTGGAAAAGGTATGGAATCAACATTTGACTTCGAAGCAACTCGAATACCACAACTCAAAACAAAACAAAGGATTGGCTTGCAAAATAAGCCAGAACAAACATATGATAGAGATTTCGTCCGAAGTTTTCGTGGTGGGGACTACACGGGCTCGATCGTACATCACCATCATGTACAAGGCAGTGCACATGACATACGAAGCGTCCCCAAGTCGGCATAGCCAAGGACTCTTTAAGACACAACGAGACCACTGTAAAACCAACCGTGAATAGGCGGACCACTAGACGTCGAACCCCAATTTCATATCATACATCCGTCAGAAAGATATCCTAAGAGCTACTTGAATTCCCACCTATGAAACTCCCGAAATTTTCCGGCTATGCAATCAGGTGTTGGGGATACAGGGGAAGCATAATATCTCACCCAAACTAACAAATCCTACATCCAGCTGTATCCATCCTTCAACACATAACCAAGAAAACTTCGGAAACCATCTACCTCAACCTTCGAAAAGCATCCGTTATACAAGTTATGGCAATACTCCCGAACTCCCGCCCCAGTACTAGGTGGCGTCGAGGTTATCTCACCAACGAACTGCATAAAAGAGATTTTCGATGTCGGCGTACTAAACTCAGGTATTCCAGAACTGCAACGATAAAATTATGACGACAACACCTCAGAGCTCAACTCCCCGGGACACTTCCACAAAACCCCTGATAGGAGGCACCAAGACAATGTTCTCATCATAAAACCATCGGAACGATTCCAAGATACCCGCGTGATCCTAAAAAAAATTTAGTGAAATTTGAGAAGAGAAGAGTCAAAACTCTACGTCAGGATGCCTTACCAGAGCGATGAGGAGACTGGGAAGTAAAAAGAATTCCTAAACTCTCCGATATATAATTCCTAAATGACTCAAAACATTTTTCTAGACACAACTCGGCCGCTAAAAACGATCAAGCAGTGGGGCTCCTAAGGTCGGGGAAGGCTCTAATTACCAACTTGTAACGCCCTCAATGCGGCTATATCTCCCACGTGTCGAAGCACGACTTAGAGGCATAACCGCATTGAAAGCAATGTCGCAAGTGAGGTAATCTTCACACAACCCATGTAATACATAAGAGAAAGAGATACATAGTTGGCTTACAATCGCCACTTCACACAATTACATGAATAAAGCATTACATCATCCAGATACAATCAAGGTCTGACTACGGAACCAAAATAAAAGAAGAACCCCAAATGCGACAAAGGTCCCTGATCGACCCCAACTGGGCTCCACTACTGATCAACTAGAACGAAACAACACAAAGGGCAAGATCTTCATCGAGCTCCTCCTTGAGCTTGGTTGCGTCACCTGCACGGTAACATAGGCACCTGCAAACTGGTTTTGGAAGTATCTGTGAGCCACGGGGACTCAGCAATCTCGCACCCGCGAGATCAAGACTATTTAAGCTTATAGGAAGGATGGAGTAATGAGGTGGAGCTGCAGCAAGCGACTAGCATATATGGTGGCTAACATACGCAAATGAGAGCGAGAAGAGAAGGCAAAGCACGGTCGATAAAAGTATGATCAAGAAGTGATCCTATAGCAACCTACGTCAAGCATAACTCCAACACCGTGTTCACTTCCGAGACTCCGCCAAGAAGAGACCATCACGGTTACACACGCGGTTGATGTATTTTAATTAAGGTCAACTTCGGGTTTTCTACAACCGGACGTTAACAAATTCCCATCTGCCCATAACCGCGGGCATGGCTTTCGAAAGTTCAAATCCCTGCAGGGGTGTCCCAACTTAGCCCATCACAAGCTCTCACGGTCAACGAAGGAATAGACCTCCACCCGAGACATTCCGATCAGACTCGGTATCCCAGTACAACAAGACATTTCAACAGGGTAAAACTAAACCAGCAACACCGCCCGAATGTGCCGACAAATCCCGATAGGAGCTGCACATATCTCTTTCTCAGGGCACACTCAGATGAGCGCTCCATAAAACTAAAACCAAATCTCGAGTTTCCTCGAGGGGGCGCTGCACAGGACTCTAG
>NC_057795.1:97593150-97653267 GCF_018294505.1 Triticum aestivum | reverse complement strand
GACCCTTGAGTCTGCAGAACCCAAGGGAAAGAAAAGGCTAGGTGGCAAATGGTAAAACCAAGGTTGGGCATGGCTGGAAGAGCTTTACTTAAGGCGAACTGTCAAGGGGTTCCCATTGTAGCCCAACCATGTAAGGAACGCAAAATCCGGAAACATAACACCGATATGATGGAAACTAGGGTGGCAAGAGTGGAACAAAACACCAGGCATAAGGCCGAGCCTTCCACCCTTTACCAAGTATATAGATGCATTAATTAAATAAGATATGTTGTGATATCCCAACAAGTAAACATGTTCCAACAAGGAACAACATCTCCATGTTCCAACAAGGAACAAACTTCAATCTTCACCTGCAACTAACAACGCTATAAGAGGGGCTAAGCAAAGCAGTAACATAGCCAATCAACGGTTTGCTAGGACATGGTGGGTTAGAGGTTTGACATGGCAATTTGGGAGGCTAACAAGCAAATGGTAGGCATCGTAGCATTGGCATAGCAAAAGAGCGAGCAAACTAGCATAGCAAAGATAGTAGTGATTTCGAGGGTATGATCATCTTGCCTGAGATCCCGCAAGGAAGAAGAACGAGTCCATGAAGAAGACAAACGGACAAAGTCGAACGAATCCTCACAACTCCGAAACGAAACCGAAGCCAACGTGAGAAGCAACCCGGAAAGAAACAAACAACATAGTAAACACACAAGCATAAACAAGTCATGATGCACAAACAAGTATGATGCATGTCCGGTTTAATGAGGCATGGCATGGCAAAGAGCGAGCAAACCACACTACAATTTAAGTGGAGCTCAATATGCAACGAGGTGCATGTTGACGGAACACCACATCAATTATTTAGTTATCTCTCGTTTAAGCTACCCAACAATATTAACTGTTGTTAAACATGGCAAGAGGTGAAGCATAATATAAACTATACCATCTAAACAATTTAAATGGGGCCGGATATAAAAACAACAAATCCGGTAAATCCCCATATGCATTTAGCAATTTAATGCAACAACAAGTTTAAACATTTTACATGTTGTTATCATGATGCGGATGACATATACAAGTTTTATGCAATTTTATGAAAATGTTGACATGAGCATGTTATGAAGCATTTGTCGCCATGGCGGAAGGAAAAAGGTGCCACGGCGGTGAAACAAAAATGGTGCCACGGCAACATATCCGAAAATGATGCCACGGCAACATATCGGTTCCGGTAGCTCACAGAGATACCGGCGCAAAAGGAGGCGTGAGCGTGTCATGCAAGATGGTGGGGTGATCCCGGCTTCCGGGTTCCCACGGGACGGTGGCACGGCAAAAGAGGGGCATCACAAGGACGATTCGATCACGGTGCCAAACTCGAGCATCTCATTCAACACATGCATTCGGTCCACGGCGGTCGTTCTCGGCGGTTATACCTTTGAAGCGTGCGTTTTCGGGGCGGATCGAGTTCGGTACGATGTAGAGGAAGTAGACGTTCTCGGGTCGTCGTGGGAAGTAGTTGTACACGGGTCTTCGAGCGACGGTAGATGGTACACGTTTTTCGGAGAGGTACTTGGCGGACCATGTAGTCGAACTCGGCGCATCCGAAGGGGTACTTGACGAAATCCACCTCGGATGTAGTCGTACACGGTGTCGGTAGAGGAACTTGGCGGTCCATGTACTCAAACTTGGCGCGTCCAAAGGGGATGACCGGCTGGGCTGCTACTCCGGTTGGCGTGGCAGCGAGGCAAAGGAGCTCGTGCTCCTTGGCAACGAGAGGCTCGGGGCATGAGCAGGGTCGAAGAGGGCCGAGGCAGGGGGCGAGCCGCGTGGTTGGCTGATGGTAGCCGCGGCCATGGAGGTCAACGAGCGTGGCCATGCGGTCATCCTCCTGCTCGAGGCAGAGGATGCAGGGGCGACGACCACGCCGGACTTGAGGACGGGGACGGCGAGGGGAGGCGGAGGCAGAGATGGTCCGGCACGGAGAAGTCGCAGGCGAGGTGAGGGCGAGCTCGTGCTCGAGTGCCTGAAGACGATGACGCGGCGGCAGAGAAGCGGGCGGTAGCGCTGGAAGAAGGCAGCGGCGGCGGACTGGGCGCAGGAGATGGCGCGACGGGCGACGAGGAGGCCGACGGGGCTCCGGCCTGGCTCTCTCCTCCGGCGAGGGCGGAGCGCGGGAGCAAGGGGAGGCAGTGGCGACGAGCTCGAGGAGCTGCTGCCCTTGAGCGCTCGGGCGACGGGGACGGCTGGCGCCGGTGGAGGGAGGAGGCGACGGGGTCGCGCGCGAGGGAGAAAGAAGGGCGAGGTGGAGGCGCACCGGAGGGGAAGGGGAAGATCGAGGAGAGGGGGCGAGGGGATCGGGCGCAGGGAGCTCGATGGGGAACGAGGGAAAGGGGGTCGAGAGGATGGAGTCTCTCCTGAGCGGCGGCGCGAGGGAACGAGAGGGAGCGATCGAGAAGAGGGGGTCGGGCTAGGGTTAGGATTAGATGGGCTAGGCCTAGGCGCAGAAGGGCCTTGGAGGCAGGCTGCTGGGCTACTTCTCTCACTACTACAAGAAAGGAAAAAAAACAGAGATGAGAAAGAAAAGAAAAAGAGGTTAGAGGTGGAGCTTGAGCAGGAGGGTATTTTCCCGGACTCATAAAAATGAGCTCGTTCCAAGAAAAATAGAAAAGAGGCACGAATGCAAGATGTAAATTCAAACTCATTTGAATTTAATTCAAATGGGTTTTAACTAGGACTTGATGAAAGGAAGGTCCAAAAATGTTCGGATTTTTGGTGGAGCTCCGGAAAATGATGAAATAAATATTGGCAAGGTTGGAGACCAAACTTGAAGCAGAAAAGGAACGAAATTATTTTGTAAGTGTGTTTTGGTGATTCCAAAATAGTGGAATATTTAATATAGCTCCCTAATATTGGAGGATATGTTATAAAGAGAAGTCACCATGTGAGTCCCTTGATTTAAATGGATCGAAAAATCCATACAATTTATTTAGTTGAGGTTTTAAAAATTAATGATATGATGGCATGACGACATGATGCAATGCACATGATGCAAGGATGAATGCAACAAATAAAACAAATCACACAACGAAACTCGGAATAGCTGGAAGTCTTCTGGAGCGTCGGTCTCGGGGCGTTACAACGTTGCCACCTGTCGGAGACCCCTTGAGCATATAAAAGGAGGCCCATCCACAACGTAGAAGGGGGTCCGAAGGCAGAAAAACACTCACGCTCGGTCTCGTTAGCAGCTAGTGTGTACTGTAGCACTCAGCGCTCCCGAGCAAGAACTCAATACACTCAGACATGCAGCAGTAGGAGTGTTATCTCTCCGGAGAGCTCCGAAGCTGGGTAAACTACTCGTGTGCTTCGCCTCGATCCGCTCTTCGTGCGATCTCCACCCCCCCCTCCCCGCCGAACCGAAAGGGGCTCGGTCCGCCGGTCCCATAGGTGTTCGTGGATCAGTTTCCCCGACAGAGAGTGTGTCGTACAACCACTCACACAACCATCATCCGCGCCTTTTGCATCGGCGTCCTTCTCTCGCTTTGCATCCTCCCTACACACCGCCACCTTTGCTCTTTGCCAAATACCAGACAGTTACGTTGAGGCTCTTAAACTACCAGTGCTCAAGAGACTTTCACTTGTGGATGTTGGTATATCAGACATCTCGCTTGAAAGCATAATCCACTCTAGTTGCCCCGCACTCCGGTGCCTTCTGCTTACTTGGAATATGGAAAGCCGTTGCATACAAATAAACTCACGTAACCTTGTAAGCATTGGAATTCGCTGTGGACGTGGCGAACTTGTTATAGAGGATGCTCCGTCACTTCAGCGGTTGCTTAACGATATTATCAGCAACAACTTGCAGATAACTGTCATGTCTGCACCTAAACTGGAGACTCTAGGAAAATTCCATGATTTTTTCTCTGAATCCAAGGTCACGCGTAACCCTATAGTTATCCAGGTACCTAGTTTTCAGCTGCATTTGTCCGAGTAAACAAATTTCATGTAATAGAACCTTTTGTTCAATTTTTAAAATTGTTATGCATGCACCATACAGGGTTTGCCGGCAGTCAGCCTGTCAACAATGCTTCAAACGGTCAAGACTTTGCTCGTCAAGGTGTGTTTTGAACTGGACGTGGCTGTTTCCCTCATGCAATGCTTTCAAAGCCTTGAGAACTTGTTTATCGAGGTGATGATTCTCGCACACATTGAAAACCCATAACATGCATACTGTACTACTTCTACTGTATGTCTTTAAAAGATTGTCTTGCATTCGTCTGTAAATTGATAAACCCGTGGCTAGACATGTTTTAGTATTACATACACCCATATGTACAAAAAACCCAATAAATACTTTACACTGGATGCTCTTTCGACAGAATCTCTGTTTTTAGAGCTTAAGTATTTTCATTCTTCATGTACATGTAGGGAGGACTCTGTTGCGGAGAAACAAATACATGGCGTCGTAAGCACCAACCATTTGTCAAACGAGATGACTTTCGTTTGAAGATAGTTACGCTGGATGACTATGAACCCTGCTTGGTAAACATTGAATTTCTGAGATTCTTTGTTCTGAGTGCAAGCAAGCTTGAGACCATGAGGCTTAACTACCGTTTCGACCAAGACTTCACGGAAGAATTTTATGAAAAGAAATAAAAGGAACTTCTGTGGCACAAAAAGGCTTCTGAACGTGCTCTCCTTATATTGTCAGGAGCATGCAAGCACTGGTTCTTTTATTTAAAACTCGCGCGTGTTGAATACCTGGATTTGACGGACCCATTCAGCTGTGACTGCTGAATACAAAGCTGGAGTAAGTTGTTCAAGGTTGTAGGTTTACATGTTGTTGCGCCCTTTTGAACGTGCGTTTTGTCTAAACACGAACAGACAACCCTTGTAGTATTTTGTACCGTCTGTAAGCTTGCCATAACAATCCTTGACCAGAAAGTGTTGTGACTATGCAAATGAAAGTGTTGTGACTGTGCAAACGTCCGTGCCTTCAAGCACATTGAATGTTTCAGCGGAAAGATTCCAAGTATTTTACCGGCACGGCACTGACTCTTTGTTAGTATAGCACCATATTCCCACTGATAGTGAACTCGTCGGTAGGAACCTTTCCAATACCGAAGCAAGTCCGTGATTCGTAGGCCAATAAAACCATGTGTATCATGACATGCCGGCTGTTCTTCGTCTTGAGTTCAGACTTTCCCTATAAACTTCACAATCGTTATTTTCTAACTGAGTACCAAGAAGGTTGGTACACGTACCTGTAGAGGCCTTACTTCGGCGCCTTCTGCGCACACTTTCCTACACCCAGAGAGGGTTTATACTGAGCCAGGCCTGGAGAAACACCACGCCTATGCGTGTGGTGGCTCCCCAACAGTGCCTCCGGCGCCCGCCTGCATCTACGTGCCTCACGTCACATAAGCCGTGACTGTTGGGTTGATACTCATGCCTAAGAGGCTTCATTACCGTGCCTATGGTGTTTCAATACATGTGCCTCACATGACACTTGCCATGACCATTGTGGTTGCAGAGAATACACGCCTGTGCCTCCGGAGCTGAGTATTCGGATCCATGCCTCTGCCACCGTTATTTTGTGCATTAAGAGGGTTGACAAACGTACATGCCTGTAGAGGCCAGACTTCGGTGCCTCCGTATCCTGCACCCTCATGCCTGGCATGCCACGAGCCGTGGCTTTTACGTTCCCCTGGAGACGCACGGGACGTGGATCCACAGACTCCACAGTCGTGTCTCTTCAACTGAGATTTCGCAGCCATGCCTCTGCCACCACACTTATGTGCATCCAGGGAGTTGATACCTATGTCTGTAGAGGCTTCAATGGGGCCGGTGCCTGCAGAGACTGCAATTAGGTGCTCCCAGCGCCTGCACGCATGTGCCTCATAGGACACTTGCCACCGTGTCGTGGCTCTTTAACAGAGTATGCCGACCCAGAGAAGGTTACTGACTTCGGCACCTTCTGCGCACACTTTTCTGCACCCAGATAGGGTTTATACTGAGCCAGGTCTGGAGAAACACCACGCCCATGCGTGTAGTGGCTCCCCGACAGTGCCCCCGGTGCCCGCCTCCATCTACGTGCCTAGCGTCACATAAGCCGTGACTGTTGGGTTGACACTCGTGCCTAAGAGACTTCATTTCCGTGCCTTCGGTGTTTCAATACACGTGCCTCACATGACACTTGCCGTGACCGTTATGTTTGCAGAGAATACACGCCTGTGCCTCCATAGCTGAGTATACGGATCCATGGCTCTGCCACTGTAATTTTGTGCATCCACATGGTTGACAACTGTACGTGCCTGTAGAGGCCAGACTTCGGTGCCTCCGGAGCCTACACCCTTGTGCCTCACGTGCCACGAGCCGTGGCTTTTACGTTCCCCTGAAGACACACGGGACGTGGATCCAGAGACTCCACAACCGTGTCTTTTCAACTGAGAGTTTGCAGCCATGCCTCTGCAGTCACACTTTTGTGCATCCAGGGAGTTGATACCTATGTCTGTGCAGGCTTCAATGGGGTCGGTGCTCGCACAGACTGTGATTAGGTGCCCCCAGCGCCTCCACGCACGTGCCTCACATGACACTTGCCACCGTGTCGTGGCTCCACACCACCGTGTCTCTACAGACCGCACAACCGTGCATCCTTAACTGAGTATGCCGAACCTTGGCTCTGCCACCAAACTTCTGTTGTGTCCACACGGTTGATAGCCGTGCCTCGTCCAGACACATGTCCGTCCAAGCCATGACTATTCCACCACGTCCATTTAAATCTTATAGATTAGGTACGTATATATATATTGTCGTCTTTGTGAATCGTCAAACCCTAGCCCTCTTCCCAGATCCACCACACAGGGAGCTGCATCGGAGGCAGCATGAGCTCCGCAATGGAGACGAGGAAGTGTGCCTTTAGCAACAAGAAGATGAGGTTCGCGGTTGTACCTGTGCCCTCTGAGCTCGTTAAGAGGAGCGACCATGGCCCGCCCACTGGATCCGAGAACCATGTTGAGTCTGGTCCGGACCGCATCAGCGATCTCCCGGATGCCATCCTCGGCGAGATCATCTCTCGTCTGCACATAAAGGAAGGCATGCACACACAAGTGCTCGCATCTCGGTGGCGCCGCATATGGCACACCGCACCACTCGAGATCGACTTTCGCGTGATCCTTGATACTCGTTCCACGAGATCTCTGGAAAAAATCTGCTGCAAAATCATCCGTGTTCTCCCGGGTAAGCAAACCATCTAGGAAACATACCTCGGAACTCAATGTCGACATCTTAGCTGCAACTGTCGCGGAGAATCTGTCGCCGATGACTTCAGTCTTCCTGTATCTGTCCTCTCCGATCATGAGGGCCCGATTCGCTGCCTCTGCATCCCGACAAGCTACCTCCAATGCCAACCTTGTGGCGTCGATGAGTTGTTCCTGTCTTCGAATCTGGACCAACTCCAGGTTTTAGAGTTCTATCATATATTCCCAAATTTCTTCTATACAGGGCCATCGGCAGTCAGAATCCCTTCTTCTATGCCGTCGCCACCGGCATCCATCTCTAGATTTCGCTCGTCTCTCCACACCGTCACCTTCGCCATGTGCAAACTAGAAGACAGTCTAGTAGAAATGCATTACCTCCCACTGCTCAGGAGACTTTCGCTGGTGGAGGTTTATATATTGGATGTCTCCTTGCAGAAGTTCATCCACCACGGTTGCCCTGCCCTACAGTGCCTGCTGCTTGTTTGCAACAAGAAATTCACTTGTCTACGAATAAAATCAGCTAGGCTTGTAAGCATTGGCATTCGTTCCGACGAAGGAAAACTGATCATTGAGGATGCGCCTTGCCTCCGGAGACTGCTACATGATTCTGTAGATGCACAATTACAAATAACAGTTGTGTCCGCGCCTGTGTTGGACACACTGGGAAAAATTTCTGAATTTCCCAACAAAACAAATATCGTCATTGGTTCTACAGTTATTCAGGTACTGCCTCTGCATGTTACTTTGATCTGCTTATTCAAAATCACTTGAGATTCACATCCACGAGATAATAATATCTCATTATGTGCTCAATGAAGGGTCTCTGCATAAGTAGCCTACACGCGGTGCTGGATTCCGTCAAGACCTTGTTTATCTCACAGACATGCTTTAATCTGGATGAGATTGTTGACTTGTTGTGATGCTTTCGATGCTTGCAAAACTTGTTTATCGAGGTGATGATTTCACACACGTTGAAAGCCCACGGACAATATACATAATATAATGGCACTAACTGCTCAGTTTTGCTCTTCATGTGTGTTTAGGGGGGAGGATGGGATCAAAGAGGTATAACAAATGAATGTCGCCAAAAGCAGTTGGTGTTTCTCAATAATCAAGACATTTGTTTGAGGACATTAACGCTGGAAGACTATGAAGTCACAGATGCAAACACTGCATTTGTGACATTCTTTGTTCTCAATGCTAGGATGCTACTGACAATCAGGCTTAAGTTTGGCCTGTGTAGAGATTTCACTCATGAATTTTACAAACGGCAAGAAGAGGCACTTCAGATGGACAAAAGGGCTTCTAATTGTGTCAAGCTTAAATTACCAACAACTTGCAAGCATATGCACATGGATTTAAAAAACATAGGTGTTGAATATCTGGATTTTCCAGATCCGTTCAACCGTGGATGCTGAAAATAGGTCTGGAGAGATGTACTTGTTGTATTGAATGAGTGCATTGTGTAAACACGGTCAAACGATTCTCACTCATTTTCCACCGTATTGTCTGTAAAAAAAATTTGAGGTTGTAAACTCATATTTCTAAAATTAGGGATATAAACGTTTATGCTTTCTATTTTCAATATCGATCATATGTTTCTGAACCTAATGATAAAAGAAATCAGCTCGCACAGATGCTCAAAAATCAAACTAGTATCCTCTTGTTTATCTCAGTTATTTGCCATGAAATTCTGTCTTTTAAAAGCAACATGTGTCGACTGCAAACCTGCAACTGCTGCAACTGCGCCTCTCCGAAGGATGTCCGTGCACCCCACAGGAAACGAACCAGCATCGAGAGGTTGTGAAAACCATACGTCCGTGCGAACGCGTTAATAAAAACATTTGGAATGCTGTGATAATGACTTAAGGTCAGCAACGAACCCCCAATCACTTTTTAGATGCCGGGTTCCCATTATCATTACCATATTGAACAAAACTCATGCATCCGAAGAATTCATCAAAGCAATAGATTACAGAGTTTAAAGGTGCGCACCGTGGCTTCACTCCCCTGTCCCTCGGAGTGGTCATGTCTTGCAAAAACAACCAGGAGAACACAAAAACAACTAGGAGAACAACCATGCACCAACTGTTTAAAGACCGCGCGTCTGTCAATGAACACGTCACTGAGAATATTTAGAATACAGAGGCCTTTCTGTGTGTCTCATTCTTATCATTACATGACGATGCGCACCGTGGCTTCACGTCCCTGTCCCTCCGAGAGACCGTGTTAGAGAAAAGTACTTCGGAAAACAGAAGCATGGTCGTGCGTCATGGGCGTGCCTTATTTGCATGTAAGTCCGTGCGTGTTGGTGTTGTCCATGCGTGCCTCTATGCTCATAATAAGCCAATAGTCTTGTCTTTGCCGCTGTACAGTAGCCCCATGTCAGTGAGCAGGCGCGTATTATCAGTGTCTATTCTGTTTTCTGCCAACCCAGACTGCCCCCTCCCGCTCACCAGCTGTAAAGTTCATCGTCCCTTCTCCCTCGATTCTCCCTCTAGATCTAAGGTTAGTCCATCTTCTCTTAGTTTCTATATGAATTTTTCGCTATGATCCGTTTTCCTCTCTGTTGGTTTCGTCTCTACATGTTTGAATGCGACGCATCTATGCTGTTATGCTAGGAATTGCATGGAAAATCGTTGTGATCTAACCCAAATCCGCGCAGTACGAGGCCGAATATGTACACGACCCGTGCTTCTTAGGGATAGGTTGGTTGGGAGTCGGCGTTTGTGCTCGAGAACGCTACGAGTGGCAGCGACCTGCGACGTCCAAGTCCGAGGTGAGCGATGAACTTCTCCGAGGGAGGTTGCTAGTTTAAATTGAAGCCCATAAGGTCTTGCAAACAATGGCGGTGGCTGGAAGTCCAAGGGAGTGGCCAGATGTTGAGCTCTATTGCGTAACCGGCCACAGTGTGTTGGAGATTGGCGTTTGGGGTGCTGTTGACTGGGAGTCGGCGTCTGTGCTTTATGATAGCGTTTGGGGTCCTGTATGCTGGAGGCAAGGTTAACCTTGATGGATCATCCGTTTCAAATACAATCTAGCCACACATGTTCCGTTGGTTGGGTGTCGGTGATGGTGGCGTATGGTTGCGGATGACGATGTTGCTGGGTGCTGCTCTGAAGAATTTACATATAATTTCAATGTTACAAACACTCCTTTGAGCCGCCTGTTGATAGACTATTGTTTCTCCTCTTTGCCTCTCTTGTCTTGAAATATACATTTGCTGAAGCTCCTTTTAAAAACAAGAAGCAGAAATCCTTTCACTGATTGACATTGACAACCAAGATTGTGAACTGCTCTAAAAATAGTCAATACTGAATTGTGATGAATTAAGCAACCATTTTTGGAAAATAAAATACTAATTTAATTAATTTCATATTTCCTATGTTATTACATATGCCATATCTACTGTTCACCTTCTAATCAAAAGTTGTGCACATGTCTATTTAGGAAATTGCTTGTGAAAGACTATTTATGTAAAAATGCCGGTTTAGACGAATAGTTTTTCAAGATAATAAAATTTTCCTTGTCTTGAGAATTTCATATAACCGTTGTGTTGCAACGTATTCCAGGGGAAACCATGTGCTGTGATATATGTACCAACTTCGGCTGCCCTGGATTGGAGTCGGGTGTTCTTTACAGCGCGATAACAATGCAACTTCCTCGATGCTTCAAGACATGCCTGGTAAGGAGAGATGTTTGCCACCCCGTGCTGCCCATCAGTTACTATCATATTGTTCACAACGCGATAACAGTGCATCTTACTAGTGTATCTTTCTGATTGAGGAAATAGAAGTTTCTACCATATTGTTGGAATGGAATGCCTACATTTAAGAATTTAATGACATGTTTTCAATTTTTTATGTACCTTGTTTTATCCAAATAGCAACCTGTTGAAAAAAATTGGTACATATAAGATAAGCGCTATCTGTCTTGGTTATACATGTCGGTATTCAAGGATTCCTTCTTTCCGGTTTGAAGATTTTTTCCCTTGCGCAGTATGTGCCATGCTATTGCAGGCAGCAAGTCACTTCTTCAATCTATCAGTGGAAAGAGCAAGCATTTCAAGAAGAAGGAAAACAAAGGAATCCAGTACTGATCACCAACGACGATCTGTCATATGAGGTCTGCATCACCGATGAACACAACCGGTCAAAAATTCAAGGACCTGGCTGGGAAAAGTTAATTAGTGACTACGATCTTCATTACCGAGATCTAGTCATCATAAACCTGGATACTGGGAGTCTGTCCATTGAGATAGATCTGAGACTCAGTGATTCTCGAGGAGGTCACAGGCCCCTTCCCAAACCATCACTAGGTAAGTGCACCAACTTCCATCCTGTTTTATCAACTACGTTTATCAGCATACTTTGGTGCTCCTACCCCTGTCCACTAAATGAATGTCATACTTACAGTCAAAGTTATTTCGAAAACGTTTTATGCAATTCTGTTGATTATCATCCCAACTTGATCACATTCATTGAATTTAACCATTCCTTTTAAACTTAAATACGGAGTCCATCAGTTTAAAAAAATTTGTTTAAAAATGAGTTATTTTTTTTCATGCAGCTCTTGATTTTCTAAATGACTCGGAAAGGGAGTACATTGAGAAAACATTGTTTGGTCAAGGCGTAAACCTCTCATACATACAATTTGGACAGATGATATACTATGTGTTTGAGTCTGACGACTTCCCCACCGTACCTTTTGTGCAGCGTCTAAACATCACCAATGTCATAAATGGTCGCCTGGTTAGTCATTGAATATTTGTTTTGATCCACTGCCATGGTTTTGTTTGCTATTTTCGATGTTTTATGTCCTTGTAATTTGATTTTATCTAGTAATATCGGTACAATCTGCAGAGAATCCCGTCTGCTGTTGTGAGGCTTCTAAAGATGAACCTGGGATATCTACCTCAAAACGGTGGAATCATCCTAACAGAGATGTATGATGCAATAGACACGAGCACAACGTACTCCATACGAACCGACGACAGAATGGAGGTGACAGGTTTTTCAGATTTTGCCCGGGAAGCTCAGCTAAGTGTTGGTTCAATTGTCCTTGTCACAATTGAAAAGCGGTGGCCAACACTGGGAAACATGAAATTGCTGCGGATGATAATCAACGACCTTTCCTGATAGAGCGCTGCCGGTGGCTATACTTCCTAGTTCAGTAATTTATGTCTGTTTTTTGAACAGGTTATACACACCAGTTTTGTTATTTAGTTATGTCATGGTATGTAACTGACCATATAATTATGTCGAAGAGGACGGTGGTGAAAATTTCCTGTAAAAGAAGGTGAAACACTTACAGTAATAATGGAGAATGATAAATGGAGTCACTGACTAATAATAAAAGGATTCGCTAACTAAAAATGGAGAATGTATGGCTGTGGTGAAGTGTGTTTCAGAATAGTTTAGTGACGTTGCTAGCTCCCCATGTTAGTACTATACATAATTTTCACTATGGTGCTTCGCATAATATCGTCATGCCAAGTAGTTTGTTGCGATGAGCTCAAGCATACACCTCCTAAAAACCTAGCGCCTTCCCCTATGGCTCAGTCACCTTAAGCATCCATGCCTTTACAAACTATCAGTTAAAACACTTGATAGAACACGGGCACAGATTGACGTCCATGCAATCACATAGATTCATGTCCGTGCCTGACGTAGCGTCGTACCTGTGCCTCTAGCTGTGCTTCTCGCTGTATAAGTGCGTTTCGCAGCTGCATGCCCACATCCCTCATTTCTTCTCGTGCCCATCTCGTACTTGCAAGTATTTCAGACATGACCGTGCCTGTTCCGTCTGCACATTCATGCCTCTAACAGTTAATTGGAAAACATTCCCGAAAACAGTAACGGACACCTATTGTCAATCCTCACGTCACGTACATTCGACGTTCATTCCTTTGTCACAGAATAACATATAAGTTTAAAACAATTCTTGCTACACTTGTAAAACCTGGAATGCCCTGGATAAATGTCGAATCCCACCTTGCGGTAAAACCATGGAGACCGGTGCTTCCCAGAAACACATATGTGGCTTTTTGCGCATGTAGTAGAGTGCATGGCTATTTGTTTGTGCCCGTGCCTCACGTAACACCATAGCAACGAATTGACATCTGTGTAATCACGTAACTTCATCTCCGTTCCTCATGTAGCACCGTATGTGTGCCTCTATCTGTGCATCTTGTTGTATAGGTGCTTCTTGCAGCTGCATGTCCATGCCCCTTGTTGCTTCTCGTTCTTTCTGCCCATCTCGTAGCGTCAGTTGCAACACAGACATGCAACAGTGCCTCTGATAAAGCACAACACTTATACAATGAGAGTGCAAAAAGTTAACATTTGACGACAAACTGAATGTATCACTGAAAACAATTGCCACGACCAGTGAATGTACCACGCCCGTGTGCCTGAGAGTTAAACCAGCCACTTCAAGCATGCTTCTCTTGGTCAGAGACTTGCGCACAAGATAAACTGTAAAAGTTAACATTAGACAGCAAACTACACAAGACAACGATCATCTCCCCGACTTGCTGGAGATTCGACGGTTGTTAAAATCATAACTGCTGATTTTATTTTAATTTTTTATAAAGAAAAACCATGATCAAAAACCCAGGATGTGCACAAACGCACCGTCAGGGAGACGAAACCACGATCCACAACCCACGATGTGCACAACCGCATCGACAGTGAGATCATGCACTCCTTTGCCGCTTCCCCGCCCTTAAATTTAGACTTCCGCTGCAGACTTGTCTTCCACAAACAACAGAAATCGCCATTGCGCTCCCACTCACTGTTCCCCACAAAATATCAGGTTGCAGGAGGACGAACTGCTCCAAGCCATGGGACTCACCAAGGAATTCGAGGTGCAGGACCATGGCAACACCAATTTGCAAGTGATCCACACCAACGAGTTGCACAAGGCGGCCACCATCATCGAGCAGTACGAGCGACACCTCGAATTCGAGCGCCACAAGATCGTTGGAGTTGATGTAGAGTACACCAACGACGTTGGCCAAGACCAGAAACAAGCCCTCGTCCAACTCTCCGTCGGCAAAGATCATCTGGTGCTGCTCTTTCAACTGAGTGCCGCCGACAAGAACTGCACCAGGTTCGACAACTTCCTCGCCGACCCCAGGTACACGTTTGCTGGCTTCTCCATTGACAGCGACATAGAGATGCTCGGCCGCGTCGGACTAGAGATCGCCCACTTCGTCAACATCCAGAAGGAATGGAGGGTGCCTACAGCTACCAAGCCCCTGGACTCGCTTGGCGATGTCTCAGGCATCCTTGTCCACGACTACTACAAGGACATGAAGAAGAAGATCACCAACGCAGAGCACCAGCGCTGGGCGCGCATGCCCCTGACCATGAGGCACATCGAGTATGCGGCAAAAGATGCTTACACTGCGTACGAGATATGGAGCCGCCTCACCACTATCCAGGAAGGGCTCTGCCGGGCAAAACTCGAGAAGGAGCAGTCCAGGAAGCGCGCAAGGTCCTGGGGCGACTACGACTACTGAAGCAGGTGGTCCTGGCCAAGAAAAGTATCTACAAGATTGCTCATGCCATTCTAGATTTCTCGTTACATTTGCTTTCTTTCAAGACTACCGTTTGCTTGTTCTAAATTTAGATTTGCTTTTGTCGCAGTTAACCTTGTAGTTTGCTTCCAGTTTACATATGTTCTGAAAAAGTTTATTTCCAATGCAATGTTGGAGTTTTCCATTATTAGGATATATTGGCGTGAACTAGAAAATATAAACACAGTACAGATGCTACACGATTAGCGTAACGCACATGCACTACTAACTTTGTGGATGCAACGTCGAAATGCAGGGACAACAACTACAAAATGCTACTAAAAGCAATGCACAATGTTCTATAAAACCATTGCACACGCAATATTAAAAATAGTTCGAATGCAACACTTTTGAGAAACATTTTGAATACAGAGGTAGTTAGGTGTTTATTCTCCTTGCAAAACATTACTTACGTCCATGAACCTCAAAGAAGAACACTACAGAGGCACGGTTGTCCGTCAATAACACCAACTACTTAAAACACCCATGGAGGCACTTCTGTGCCTCCACTCCTATGGGGGCCGTGCGTAAATTTGCTTCAGGTCCGTTAATGAGGCCGAATGACTTCGAAGACACATCGAACTCATAAGCCATGGCCCCCGCAATGAAAACGTGCCAATGAAAGCTTCTTGAAAACAGAGGCACACCTTCACGTGCTTGCACCACGATCCTTATCGTCCGTACCTCCCTTAGAATCACGTCCATGCCTTACGGCCAACTTCCAACGTATCGGGTCGATGAAGATTTGCATCCTACACCTCCGTGCCTCGACAAGTACGACGACCGTGCTTGTAACTATGAAGCGTATAGGACAACTTAGGGTCGACCTTGCAACTATTTCAGACATAACCGTGCCTGTTCCGTCAACACATTCATGCCTCTCAAATTTAACTAAAAAGCATTCCAGAAAAACAGTAACGGACGCCTATTGTCAATCCTCGCGTCACATACATTCGACATGCATTCCTTCATCACACAAGTAATAGTCATGCCTCTGCCACAGAACATATATTTGAAAAATGATTCTTCCTACATATGTGGTTTTTTGCGTATGTAGTTGAGTGCATGGCTATCTATTCGTGCCCGCGCCTCACATCGCACCGTAGCACGAATTAATGTCCGTACAATCACGTAGATTCATCTCCGTGCCTCACGTAGCATCGTATCTGTGCCTCTTGTTGCGCCTCTCGTTGTATGAGTGCTTCTTGCAGCTGCATGTCCACGTCTCTCGTTGCTTCTCGTTATTTCTATCCATCTGGTAGCGTCTGTTGCAACATGGACACACAACAGTGCCTCTGAAGAAACACATCACTGCTCCTCCCAGCGAATGTATGAAGAAAACATTTGCCACTCCTTATGAATGTACCACGCATGTGTGTCTGAGAGTTAAACCAGCCACTTCAAGCATGCTTCTCTTGGTCAGAGACTTGTGCCTCTACATACTGCCCCTGCATGCCTCACTAGATAAATTGTAAAAGTGAACATTTGACAGCAAACCACGCAAGAGAGCTATCATCGCCACGACTTGCTGGAGCTACGATGGTTGTTAAAAACATAACTGCTGATTTTATTTTAATTTTTTATATAGAAAAACCACGATCAAAAACCCAGGATTTGCACAACCGCACCGTAAGGGAGACGAAACCACGATCAAGAACCCACGATGTGCACAACCGCATCGACAATGAGATCGTGCATTCCTTTGCCGCTTCCCCGCCCTTAAATTTACACTTCCGCTGCGGACTTGTCTCCCACAAACAACAGAAATCGCCATTGTGCTCCCACTCACTGTTCTCCATGAAATACCAGGTTGTAGGAGGACGAACTGCTCCAGGCCATGGGATTCACCAAGGAATTCGAGGTGCAGGCCCACGGAAACACCAAGTTGCAAGTGATCAACACCAACGAGTTGCACAAGGCGGCCACCATCATCGAGCAGTACGAGCGACACCTCGAATTGGAGCGCCACAAGATCGTCGGAGTTGATGTGGAGTACACCAATGACGTTGGCCAAGATCAGAAACCAGCCCTGGTCCAGCTCTCCGTCGGCATGGACCATCCGGTGTTGCTCTTTCAACTGAGCGCCGCCGACAAGAACTGCACCAGGTTCGACATTCCTCGCCGACCCCAGGTACACGTTTGTTGGCTTCTCCATTGACGGCGACATAGAGATGCTCGGCCGCGTCGGATTGGAGATCGCCCACTTCATCGACATCCAGAAAGAATGGAGGGTGCCTACAACTACCAAGCCTCTGGACTCCCTTGGGGACGCCTCGGGCATCCTTGTCCACGACGTAGAGCTCACCAACGCAGAGAAGCAGCGCTGGGCGCGCATGCCCCTATCCATGAGGCACACCGGGTACGCGGCAAAGGACGCTTACGCTGCGTACGAGATATGGAGCCGCCTCACCATCATCCAGGAAGGGCTTCGTCGGGCAAAACTTGACAAGAAGCAGACCAGGAAGCGCGCTAGGTCCTATGGCGACTACGACTACTGAAGCAGGTGGTCTCGGCCAAAAGAAGTATCTAGAACATTGCTCACGCCATTCTTGATTTCTCATTAGATTTGCTTTCTCTCAAGACTGCCGTTTTCTTGTTACAAATTTAGGTTTGCTTGTGTCGTAGTTAACCTTGTACTTTGCTTGCAGTTTGCGTGTCTTTTGCACAAGTTTATTTCCAGTGTACCACATAGGCACTTATGTGCCTCTCATACCAAGGAGACCGTGTGTAACTTGCCTTCAAGCAGTTTTACGCAACATTCTAGACACCAACCAAAAGATTCACCTTCTCTTTAATAAGTTCATTAACAAGGTCTAATGCCTTCGAAAGCACATGCAGCTCATAGTCCATGCCCCCCACAATGAAAACGTGTGAATGACAGCTTCTTTAAAGCAGAGGCAACTTTAAAGCAGAGGCACACCTTCACATCCTTGCATCACGATCCTTTTGCGTCCGTACCTCCGTTAGAATCACGTCCGTGCCTCCAGTTCGTTACGTGTGTGCCTCTATGTCGAGTAAAACCGTACCTCTGTCCATGTTCTCAGAAGCACATCTGTGGCTTTTTTGGGCATGTTGTTGAATGCCTCTATAGAATCTAACCATGTTGAAACCATATTCAAATCTAACCACACTGAAATCTCTAGAATAAAATATGTGCCCCAGTTGAGACGTTTATTTTGTACTACTTGAAACTGCAATCTATAATAAAACAATACAGTGTAATAAAACATGCGCCTTCCAACAAAAATATTGTACTGGAAACTGTAATTTGTAATAGAACATACACCTTCGATCACAAATTAATTGGCTCAACATTGCACTAACCAGTACAATGTGAATTGTTCTGCCTGGTACGAAGTTATTACAAAGTTGACACATTTCTTTTTGGATGGGGCAGTACTACTACTTAAGAACAAAACACGATTGCTTGACATGGAAACGAAACTGTCTCCATTTTGACATCGACAATTGCTTGACATGGAAAGCATAAAAACCATGGAAAAGCAAACATTACCAATAAAACTACACTACTCCCCATCGTCGGAGATGTCCACTATCTCCATTCTAACATCGACGTCATTGGCCTCCGCCTCCTGCTCCGCATCCAGCTCATCGAAGAGAGCATCGGTCTTCACCTGTTCTTCCTGGAGGAAGTGCCAGTTGGACTTACGCCTCATCTTGGATGGACTCCAGGATAGCGGTCTGCTCCGCCATCAAGGCCGACTCACCGAGATAGAACTCCGCCTCGTCTTCCTCGTCTACGCCTTCCTCGTCGTCCTCGTCATCCTCGTCGTCCACGCCTTCCTCGTCGAACTCCTCATCCTTGTCGTCCATGCCTTCCTCGTCGTCCTCCTCATCCTCGTCCACGCCTTCCTCGTCGTCCTCCTCAACCTCGTCACCCACCTCCTCTTCCTCCATCAGATCTCCCCCAACTGGATCACCCCCCTCCTCTTCCTCCATGAGATCTCCCCCCACTAGATCAACTCCCTGCATGAGCTCCTACGCACGCCCCTCCACTTCCCCCACCTCCCCAATCTCCTCCGGCCCCAGTGAGTCTGGAGACATGCCCGCTGCGACCCGAGCGGCGCACCTCGAATGGATGTTCTCCTGCAACTGAAAGCGGCGCTCGGGAGTAAGCATCGCGTAAGTAGTTATCTTGTGCCGAACCATGGCGGGGAACGTCACAAACGAAAAGAGGAAGATGGATGATTTCCTAGGATTGCCGACGAAAGAGGGAGAAGCAGGATGATCTCTAGTGGTGGCGGACGCCACTCGGCTTAAATAACTGCTCCTTGACCTCGAGCGACGAGCCGGAACGCTGACACACGGCTTTCACTTCCTCGACGGATGAGGCGGCCATCGGTCCTTTTGGATTCCGCAACGTCGACACATGGCGTTCACTCTATTAAATACTACCTCCACCTCCTGCAGAGCGGCGTCACCAGAGGAAACGCCCGTCGGACCCTTGGGTTTCCGGAGCGGCGTCCAGCCGGCGTTCACATGACGCCCGTCGAACGGTGGGGTTTCTGCAATCAACACACGAATGTGACACTGGGTAACGCATCAGCGTGCCAGTTCTGGCTTCATAGTTGTGCCTTTCAGTGCGAACGATTCAATAGAATCATTTGGAACACCAAGATAAACTAACATCACTCTACACAATGCCACGCCGTGCCTTCCTGGGACCCATGACCGTGCGAGGAATATACCACACCAGCGTCTCTCGAATAGGACATTCCGTGCCTCACAGAGTAAGCAGTGGGTGTTCACATCTGAACCAGTTCCGCTGGGACTCCCCAATTAGGGAAAGAACCTGACAGTGCCTTTGCGGGCTGAACGCCCATGCCTTTCCGTTTGATCGAGTCAAAGAAATCATTCGGAACTCAAACACACGGAAATGTGACTCTATATTATACGGCAACATGCCTTTTAGCGCTTCACGCCCGTGCCTGCGACCCTTAACACTGGCACGAACATCCATGCCATCGTCAGTGCATAAGTCATCGTCCGCGCCTATATTCACTTCACGCCCGTGCCTCTAATAAAAGAAGTATGACGTAACTCAGTACAGAACCGTGGGTTTTGAAAACAATGAACTTATGCTTTTAAACAACTCGACACTCGAATCGGCCACTCACAAAGTAAACAGCTAGCATTAACATCTAAACCCATCCTGCCTTCATTCCATGATAAATGTGCGAACGTGACTATGGGAAAGACGTATCCATGCCCCCATGGGATTCACGTGCGTGCCTATATTTATCAAAGAGTCAACGGAATCATTTCGAACACAAATACACGCGAACGTGACTCCATATAAAACTACACCTTGAAACTGTTGGATGCAAGCCCGTGTCTCTGACCCGAAACACTGCCAACACAGAAAAGCCACGAACGTACACGCCTTCATCAGTACGTCATTAGAATACTAGGTACACAAATACAGACGAGCGTGACTCTATATAATACCACACCATGCCTATGACTCTCCATCAGATCGAGTCAATGCCTTTATCGAGTACTACACACAACAACAACAATCGTGACCGTGCTTTTGAAAACAAGGAAAGAAGCTTTCAAAAACAGCTTCAACAGTGAGTGTTCGCATCTGAACCCATTCCGTTGGGTTACCCCAACTAAAGAAATGAACGTGACTCTGGCTAATAAGAAGACTTGCCTCCGCAGGATTCACATCCATTCCTCTCCAACAAAATGAGTGAGTGCGATCATTTCGAAATACCAAAAGAAGACACCGATGGTAATGTGACTCTGACTGTGCGTAATGCAAACATATGCCTCTGTCGGCTGACCGGCCCTGCCTCTCGGTCTGAACGAGTTGACAAAAGCATGCGAAATAGAAACAGGGGCGAGTGTGCCTCTGTATGAAACAGCACCATGCCTTTGTGGGACGCTCGCCAGTGCCTGTGACCCGAAATATTGCTAAGAGGCACGAAAGTCCATGCGTTTATGAGTACAAGTCATGACGCTACTTAGTACAGAACCGTGGCTATACGGACTTCAGGCCCGTGTTTTGCTTGAAAAACATGCCTTCTACATCCACGGTATGTGCGCCTAACAAGCAAGGAACGAACCCTGAAGGTGCCTTTGTGGGCTGAACGCCCATGCCTCTAATAAAAGAAGTATGACGTAACTCAATACAGAACCATGGCTTTTGAAAACAAGGAACTTACGCTTTTAAACAACTCGACTCTTGAATCGACCACTCACAAAGTAAACAGCTAGCATTAACATCTAAACCCATCATGCCTTCATTCCACGATAAACGTACGAGCGTGACTACGGGAAAGACGAATCCATGCCCCCATGGGATTCACGTGTGTGCCTATATTTATCAAAGAGTCAACGGAATCATTTCGAACACAAATACACGCGAACGTGACTCCATATAAAACTACACCATGAAACTGTTGGATGCAAGCCCGTGTATGTGACCCGAAACACTGCCAACACAGAAAAGCCACAAACGTACATGCCTTCATCAGTACGTCATTACAATACTAGGTACACAAACACAGACGAGCGTGACTCTATATAATACCACACCATGCCTATGACTCTCCATAAGATCGAGTCAATGCCTTTATCGAGTACTACACACAACAACAACAAAGAACCGTGACTGTGCTTTTGAAAACAAGGAAAGAAGCTTTCAAAAACAGCTTCAACAGTGAGTGTTCGCATCTGAACCCATTCCGTTGGGTTACCCCAACTAAAGAAATGAACGTGACTCTGGCTAATAAGAAGACTTGCCTCCGCAGGATTCACGTCCATTCCTCTCTAACAGAATGAGTGAGTGCGATCATTTCGACATACCAAAAGAATACACCGATGGTAATGTGACTCTGACTGTGCGTAATGCAACCATATGCCTCTGTCGGCTGACCGGCCGTGCCTCTCGGTCTGAACGAGTCGACAGAAGCATTCGAAACAGAAATAGGGGCGAGTGTGCCTCTGTATAAAACAGCACCATGCCTTTGTGGGATGCACGCCAGTGCCTGTGACCCAAAATATTGCCAAGAGGCACGAAAGTCCATGCGTTTATGAGTACAAGTCATGACGCTACTTAGTACAAAACCGTGGCTATACGGACTTCAGGCCCATGTTTTGCTTGAAAAACATGCCATCGTGATGTGCGTTCTTTCTTGAAAATCGTGCCTTCTACATCCACATGTCTGTGCGCCTAACAAGCAAGGAACAAACCCTGACGGTGCCTTTGTGGGCTGAACGCCCGTGCCTCTCCGTCAGACTGAGTCGACGGAATTATTCAAAACACAAACACATGGGAACGTGACTCTATATTATGCGGCAGCATGCCTTTTACCGCTGCACGCCCGTGCCTGTGACCCTTAACACTGCCACGAACATCCACGCCATTGTCAGTGCACAAGCCATGTCGCTGCCCGGTACAGAACCATGGTTGTATTCACTTCCCGCCCGTGCTTCTAATAAAAGAAACGCCATGCAACTCAGCACAAAGTCGTGCCTTTTAAAAACAAGGAGCTTACGCTTTTAAACACCTCGACTGTTGAACCGGCCACTCGCAAAGTAAACTTTAAGCGTTAACATCTAAACTCATTCCGCTTTGTTTCAATATTAAACGTACAAAACGTGATGCTCCGACAGACCCAACCATGCCCTCATGGCATTCATGTCCGTGCCTCTCCATTTGATCGAGTCGACGCAATTATTCTGAAACCAAACACAGACGAGCGTGACTCTACATAGTACCACACCATGACTATGCCTCTGCACTCAATGTGCCTCACAGAATATACAGAGTCACACTGGCCCGTGTTTCACGCCCGTGACTCTACATAATACTACACTTACCGTGACGTGCGTTATTTGCTTCAAAAACGTGACTTCTACATCGACGCGACTGCGTGCCTAACGTGACTCAGCCTAATGGGAAAACATGACTCAATAGACTCGACGCCCGTGTGTATCCAAGTGAACGAGTAAGCGGAATCACAGAGTATACAGAGTTACACTCGCCCGTGTTTCTGACGAAACAGTGAATCGTGGGTGTTCACTGTTGAAGCTGACCGGCCGTGCCTCTCCGTCTGAACGAGTCACCAGAAGCATTCAAAACAGAAAGTCGACGAGTTTAACAGTACAAATCATGACCCTACATGGACTTCAGGTCCGTGTTTTTCATATTCGTGTCTTTCGAATCGGCCATGCTTTCACCTTCATGTTTTGGCACTGTGACATGCGTTATTTTCTTGAAAAATGTGACCTAGCGTGACCCAGCCTAATGCAAAAACGAGACTCAATAGACTCCACGCCTGTGCGTATCCAATTGAACGAGTAAGCGGAATCATTTGAACCAAAACTACGCATGGTTCGGCAAAAACGTGCTCCCCGCGGGAAAACAAAATGCCTCTGGTGGAAGCACAACCGTGCTCCAACTGCTAATAGGCGACATCCATGACCTTAGCCTACTCATCTACATGTGCCAACAAACGAAACAACATGACGACAATGCAAAGCATAAATGCCTTACAGATTCATGGCAGTACAAACGGCCACATGCCCCATCGCAACGGAAAAACACGCTACAAGATCTCTGCCTACACTCCAGCAACGTTCTTGATCGGCTGCTGGGAGAGCACGTCTTCAATCTCCTTCTTCGTCGCCTCATAACTTTTCTCCACAGCAGCAAAGGAATCCTCCACCAGGCTCTTGTACTTGACGAGGACCCCAGCATTCTCATCCATAAGCTGCCCCACTTCGCCCGACAGCTTCTGCACCAACGCATGGCTCTGCTCATACAGATTCTTCAAGCGGGCGGCCTCCCGATCCTTCTGGTCGAGCTCGTTTAGAAGCTTCTCATTCTCACACAAAGATCGAACTATGAGACCAGTGGACTTCTCCACAGAGGCATTGCTCTGCTGCAGCAACTTCTCCAAGCGAGCGATGAACTGCTGCTGCTTAATTAACTCATCGAGCAAGTCGTCACTGGCTAAGGAATTCTGTACTGCCATCTTGCCGAGATCATCTCCATGGCGAATGCGCTTGTGGGAGGAATTGCATCCACGCGAGAGATCGTTCGACACCTGGGCAACGAGGCAGGATATTCCTGCCGCCGCTACAGCGTAGCGGCGGCACCTCTCCCTTCTTTCCGCGGCCTTTGTCCTTGCTGCCTGACGCTTGAACATCCAGAACCCCTCTTACCGGCCATGGCGAAAGCAAGGAGCTACCAGCAAGAAAGAGGTGCCTGTCTTTGGAGAATTGTGGACGTGGGGTGTTTGATGAGAAGGTAGCTTTTTATAACATACACAAACCAGTCAGATGGTCAAACGAAGTAACCGGCGCCTCGAATTCTCCCAATCTCTCTTAAATACCTCGAACTCTGCACTGCTGGGAACACCAGTACTATCATTTCGTCTTCCCGTGCGTTCGTCCACACCACAACCACTCAACTTCTTTCCAATGGTCCGTACATATTCAACAGAAAACATCTCAAACACAGTTAACTTACTGTGTACGTCTGTCTGTATTCCAGAGAACTTATTGTCGAATTCATACCATTCTCCATTGACATTTTTTGTTTTGAAATGATATTTATATCAAAATCTAACTCCAGGTGACTCGTTCATGATGCTACTTAGTACAGAGCCGTGGCTATACGGACTTCACGTCCGCGTTTTGCTTGAAAAACGTGGGATCGTGATGTGCGTTCTTTGCTTGAAAAACGTGCCTTCTACATCCACGTGTCTATGCGCCTAACAACCAAGGAACGAACCCTGACGGTGCCTTTGTGGGCTGAACACCCGTGCCTCTCCATCTGATCGAGTCGACGAAATTATTCGGAACACAAACACACGGGAGCGTGGCTCTATATTATACGGTACCATGCCTTTTAGCGCTTCACGCACCTGCCTGTGACCCTTAACACTGCCACGAACATCCACGCCATCGCCACTGCACAAGTCATGTCGCTACCTGGTACAGAACCGTGGTTGTATTCACTTCACGTTCATGCTTCTAATAAAAGAAGCGCCACGCAACTCAGCACGAAGCCGTGGCTTTTTAAAACAAGGAGCTTACGCTTTTAAACACCTCGACTGTGCAAAGTAAACTTTTAGTGTTAACATCTAAACCCATTCCGCTTTGTTTCCATAATATACGTATGAAACGTGATGCTCTGATAGACCCAACCATGCCCTCATGGCATTCATGCCCGTGCCTCTTCTTCTCAACGAGTCAACGGAATCATTTCAAACACAAATACAGGATACCATGTCGTGCCTTCCTGGGACCCATGACCGGGCGAAGAATATACAACACCAGCGTCTCTCGAATAGTCCATTCCGGGCCTCATAGAGTAAATAGTGGGTGTTCACCATGACTTCGAACCAAACCGTGCCTTTCTGCGATTAACGCCCGTGCTTCTCCATCTGACCGAGTCGACAGAATTATTCTGGAACCAAACACATACGAGCGTGACTCTACATAATACCACACCATGCCTATGCCTCTCCACTCAATGTGCCCCACAGAATATACAGTCACACTGGCCCGTGTTTCACGCCCGTGACTCTACATAATACTACACTTACCGTGACATGCGTTATTTGCTTGAAAAACATGACTTCTACATCGACGCGACTACGTGCCTAACGTGACTCAGCCTAATGGGAAAACGTGACTCGATAGACTCGACGCCCGTGCATATCCAAGTGAACGAGTAAGCGGAATCATTTGAACCAAAACTACGCAAGATTCGGCAAAACATGCTCCCCGCGGGTGAATGAAATGCCTCTGGTGGAAGAACAACCGTGCTCCTACTGCTAACACGCGACATCCATGACCCTAGCCTAACCATCTACATGTACCAACAGAACGTTTTGGTCACGTCCATTCCTCTCCAACAGAACAAGTGAAAGGAATCATTTGGAAATACCAAAAGCATACACCCGTGGCAACGAGACTCTGACCAATGCGCTAACATGCTTCCATTGAGTTCATGTCCATGCCTCTCCAAAAGAACCATGAAACGTGACTCTGAGTAACGCCAAACCATGCCCCTGTGCATCGCACAACAACACTAAAATCAAAAAATGCTAACATCCCACAGACTAAGACTTAAGAAAGCCAAGCAAAAAACAAGCTCATCGAAGTACACAGAAAGATGCAGCAGTCTTGATGTCCAAACCTACGATATAAGATTGGAGACGCTTCCCCTTTTTCCATAGGAGGATAATCGCTGGTGGCCTCACTTCCATGCGACTCACCATGGAACGTCATAGAAAACATCTGTAACACACGCAGGAACGAATGTGACTCTGGGTAACACCAAACCATGCCACCGTGGATGTCACCACACTAAAATAAAAAACGTTCCGACAGTTGAGCAAGCAAGGAAAAAACAAGACCATCAAAGCCCACAGAAAATTACACCAATCTTGATGTCCAGACGGACGGTCGAAGATTCGAGACGGTTCGACCATTTCCCTCTCTCCCTCCACTACTTTCTTGCTTTTGCTTTCGCACCGAAAATCTCGAACACTTCACCAGTTCCCCTCTCTTGAACACCCTCGTCTTTCCTTCTGCCCCCATTATCCAATCCAGCAGACCAACCAAAAATCGAAATCGCGTTCGCCTGACCCAGCAGCCGCCATCCACTTTGAGATACAAGCAGTCAGTCGGTGCCCGCGAAAGCATCAAAAACCTCTCCCGACGGCGGCGGCGATTGACGGTGACGACCCGTGCTCGCGGCGGAGATACCAACAGAGAGCAAGGACAAAAACAAGCCGATGGATGCGACGAATCCCTCACAACCAATCGAAGGTAAAAAAAAATATTAATCCATTACATTCCATTACCACAGGTCGATCAAAGCGATTTTCCCCCTTTTTGACGGACATGAACCCTAACGGCCACACAAAACCGTGTTTCCAAAAAGTCTGTCTAGACTTTTCTAGCAAAATTGAAATAAGGTAGACACGCATGCAATGGGATGCTACCCTTACCCGTCACAGAAATCCGCTTGCAAGGAATTTGCCTAAAACATACTGTGCATGCCAGAACTATCTAGAACACCGCTCTAGATTCAAACCATGAGAGCATCCTTAAATTCAAAACCTGGTATTTACAGGAGATTCTATATATCCCTTGGTTGCCCCTCTTTCAAATTACATGCCTCTCTCGTATTAACGTCCGTGCACCAATAATAGATCTAGCTGTGCGCTTACAGCGTGAAACAACATGTGCCTCCCTGACAATACTGTTTTTTTGTCCACGGGATGCATCTCCTCTTTTTGCTGTGAAATTCAATTATGGTTCTACTGCTGCTAACGCCTGGGCATTTTTATGCCGCAAGGACTGGTAATAAGGAAAACAGGGTACCTGCAGAACAGCCTGCCTTGCAGCAAGGTACTATAAAAGGCTCACACAATCCATATAACAAAAACTATGTAGCAGCAACATTAAGTTAACCAATTGCGTCCACAAAATCCTGGGAAATTGCACTTCGATGAAATTTTTCGCACACTATGTGTATTATTATTCATCCAAGAACATTTTATCTTACACTCTAAACCGTACAGTTATTGCTCCAATTTACAGAATATCATTTGTAGTGTATTTTTTCCTATGAAAAAAGACTTACCCTCACTGATATGGACCTGACAGCAGACATACTGCTCACACCTGACCCTAATTTCTATCAATGATTGGCGAAACAAAGAGTTAGTGGGAAGACTTGATATAACAAGAAAACAATGGATTGAGCACTTTTTTAGGTCACGAAATGAAAGAAAAGGGCTATCTTATGAATCTATGTAGATTAACCTTCAGAATCTTTTTTGTGCAACCGTGGAAGACATACTTTTAAAACTATATCCCATTTATTTCAATGTTACTTCGTAATCCTTTTGTTACATAATCATCGTGCAGGTGACAGAGAACTAGATATTGAAACGATTTTGTCTAAACTTAATAGCTCATATCCAGGAAAACCAGACATCTCTCCTCACCCGTCAGAAAAAAGAACGAAGCAGACCATGGACATCGAAGCACCCGAGAAAGTGCCAGCACTAGCTTCCGGCAGGGAGGGCAACAAAAAGCAAGTGACTAGCAGCAAAAAAGAGGAGCAATCAGAAACCAAGACTATCATTCCTCCTAGAGGAAAAAGACAAAAGAGAAAGGACAAAACTCAACTCATCAGCGATGGTGGTAGCTTGAAGCAGCAGCAGCCAAGTCCTCTAATGATAACCCCGCCAGCAGTTCCACACGCCGACAATGATGTAAATAAAGCTAAGAAGAAAAACAAAAGACAACGGTTGGAAGAAGACGAGGATGATGCCAGCAAAGAGTCAAAGCGTGATACTCCCGACGATGACGATGGCACAAAACATGATGATGATGTCATTTGTAGAGAGGGCGATGGCGCCACATGGGACAACGGTGGCGCCGCAGAGGACAGAAACAATGATGTAAAAACCATATTCTCTACAGATTTTTGCTACCGCTTTTCACCAAACCATCCTCTATAACAAAACCCTCTTTTTCTCAACAGATAAAAACAAGGCAGAAGCGCACAAAAAGAAGAAAGACAAGTGGAAAAGAATTGGCAGCACCAACGGATGATGAACAGGAGGCAACAACAAATAAGGACAAATATGAGATCAAGGCAGGAGCAGCATTTGATAATGTCAATAAAGCATGGAAATTACTTGAGGAACGTCACCGGCAAGATGTTAGGGAAGCCGGGTTTGGAAGCATAGAGGGATGCCAAATAAAGCGCTCCATATGCAAACCGCTTGCAGCACACATCTGCGACAAACTGGACATAGAAACCATGAAAATAAAGTTCGGTGAAGCTGATCAGCAGAAAGAAATCACAATAACAAAGGAAGGCATCCACAAGGTGTTTGGGTACCCAAACGGTACAGAAAAGACAGCACCAAGGCCAAATATTTCCACCGAGACAATGACCGAACTAGTCACAGAACTTGGCCTCAAGAAAATGGGTTTCCATCACGATGATCTGTTTAAAGAACTAGAAAAATTGGTGAAACAAGATGACGAACAATCAAACAAGAAATCAGTTAAAATATTTTTCCTTATTTTTTTCCACAACATTGTCTGTGGAACAACCTCCCCTACCTTCTGCAAACAAGCCATTATGGTCAAGGACTTGGACTATCCAGAAATGGCAAACATGGATTTCTGCCAGGTAATCGTCGAAAGTATTAGGGAAAGGAGCAAAGACATGGGAGAAGCACAGGTTGTTGCCCTAGGAAGAAAAGAACAAAAAGCATCTCAATGGTTTGGCGCAGGGACTAGTAATAATGTACCTCGACTGCCTGCTGCTGCCGACCGACACAAAACAAATGCGGAAGATTGCGAAGACAATGGACAAGACATCGTTACCGCGAGCAAACCACCTAAAAGAAAGTGACCTAAGGAAAATATCTAGAGCAGACATGAAAACTGACGGAAAAGCACGACCAGATGACTATGAATTTGGCAAGATACAGGTATAGCCCTATTGAATATACATGCATTATCCCTTGTAAAAACAGCTTCCAGTCTAACCAATTCCATCATGCCGAAACGATGCAGACATGGAAAGGAAAATCATAGAGGATCTTCTATGCCAACACAGCAACACCTTCGTATTCAACACAGATGATACCAGCACAACAACAGGAGCACCAGCAAACGACCAAGCTACTACCACCTCCAACCAAGCGACAGGACAAAGCACATGTCAGCACAAGTGGAAGCAAGGAACCAGTCACAGGCACCAGCACAGGATCATATGAGATATTCAGAAGGATAGAAGACATGTTGAAACAAGTACTCGGCGAAACAAAACAGATACCCGGAATAACGACCAGGGCTGGACACCAATGCAGCAAACAAGAGAAGGAATTAGATGAAAGCATGAGGAACACAGTGGTGCGACAAACAACGGCCGTGATTGATTCTCTCGAACAACTTAGAGAATTCCAGGACATTGTTCATAGGGTGAGCTTTCAAGAAGAGACGACGCTAAAGCTGCAGGATGAGCAGACGCAGGAGACACAGCTGCACCTGTACATGGCAACCACACGAAAGAAATCGTAGCCGCACCAGAACCAGGAGGGAGGAGAAAAGAAAGAAGGAAGAACAGGACCAACAAAACAAACATGAAGGGAAGAAAAGAATAACAAAATCAAGAACACAGAACTCGGGAATTAGCCAGAGGGAGACAGAAGAACATAACAAGGTGCAAAAGGAGCAAAACAAGGAGGACGTATCAACGAACACATCAAGTGCCGAAGGACAGGAAGAACAAGGTAGAAAAGTAGCTGCAGAAGCAGAGAATCAAGATGAGAAACAGGTAAATGAAAAAAGTGACTCGAAAGCGATGCTTTCAAACTTGAGCTTAGAAAATCTCCCTTCAATTTTGTTAGGGACACGGCAACAGAACGCCACCGAAACATAAAGGCCAACACCACCATGTTGTCAACAACACCGAGCAAGGGGATGGAAGCAATAGAACAAGCAACCCAACAACTGCTCCCTCAAGAGCGTCAACAGGAGCAGTACAAGAGACAAATATCATCGGAGGCAGCAAAGACGTGAGTATAAAAAATTAGTCTCTTCTCTCTAAAAAGTATCTTCTCTCTAAACTAAAAATGCTCCTGAGTTAACTGACAAATCTGCAACAAAATATACACTCAACCAGACAAATATCATATAAACGCTCCCGCAAACGAGCCACGGGCTGATCTAGCATCGACCGTTGACAGCACGGCAGAAAAACAAGAAGAAAACAACAAAGAAGAGGTAAAACTTCCAAACCCACTTTTCCCAAATACCGTCAACTCATATTGTTTCAACTACCAGGTATTACAAGCACAGCAAAGAGAAGAGGATGCCCATGCAAGTCAGAAAGTTCATATAGAAGAGCTTTTCAGCACAAGAGCATCTCAGATGACCTATACAGGGGACAAAGCCTCAGACACTCCACCTGGTGACACACCCAAGGCTAGCATACAAAGCAAACAAAAAGTGGACGCACAAACGGATATCCCAACCACCAGCGCAAAGGTAAAATTCAACAAGAACCATTTTTCCAAAATTTATAAGAAATGTACTGCCCAGTACAACCTGTCACAGTAATACAAGAATTACAAGCAATGAATGATGCTTTTCCTTTTTCACGAAACACAGGAAACAAACGATGATGACCATGCCAAAGAACAGCAAGGAGTACAGACAGAACAAACCAAAAAATAAGGGCAAATGCTGACTAAAACAGTACGCAGTAGACCATCATCAAAGACCAACGAGGTAAAGCCACACGCACCTGCTCCTACAATGTTACAACAAAAAAGTTATGCATGCACAGATGAAATCCAAACTTTATTTAAATTTTTTGATTGAACAGAAAAAAGAAACAAATGAAGCAGGCGATGTGCCTCAAGAAGCGATAGAAAGTGCTGCTACCGCTCGACAATGTACAAAAACTACACAAGACAGAGAAGAAGTGACAGGCACGACACCGGAGAGATTGAACGTAGAGGTCAAGCTACAAAACCCCTTTCTATAGCATATAAAAAATTGGATCCACCAGAAACAAACACAGACACATTGTAATTACTTTTTGCGTTTCGATAGATGCAAGAAATAGGGGAGAGCACCAACATTCAAGGCAAACAAACACAACAACATAGGGGAATGGAACAAGCAGAAGATGTTCTTCCAACAACAGACAGCCTAACCGCCGTAGACCAAGCCGGAAAACCTTCGTTGTCCGGGCAAGAAATAACAGAGATGGCAACGTCGACGCAAAACATCGAAAAGGTGAAGTGAGATAACATGCTTTTAAGGAAATTAGAAATTTGAGCGAACAAAGACACAAATGCAATCTCATTTACCTACCTCTATGTCTCAACAGCCACAAGACAAAAACGACGACACCACGGAGGTCCAAAAAGCTCAACTCACCAAAGAAAAGGTCGAAGAGGCAGCACCGGCGGAAACGACTGAAAAGGTGAAGCTACAATAAAAAAAGTTCAAAAGACACACTAAACATTTGAGTATTTTTCTTAGGGAATGGACAATAAACTACAGTGAAAATAACGACCGTATTTATTTATTTTTTAATGATGCTTTTGCATGATAACGCAGAAACCTCAACAGGACACGCACGCAGACACAAGTAAAGAAGCAAATGGCCACAGTGCATTGGAAAACCATGCGTCAAACATTCCAGTGAAAGAGTCAGATAGCAACGAGAAAAAGGCCACACCATCAGACAAGAAAACATTGTGCTGTAAAAGATGTTGCCGCCACAAACACGGCGGTAACCCAGGGCAGCATTCAAACAAAACGTGAACCGTTGATCATACAAAACCTGGCCATCGAAGAAGGGACAAAAGACAAAGGGACCGAACACCTGTACAACAACGTCATGACAGCAAATAAGGACAAAGGGTAAGTTCATGTCAACACCAAAGAATTATTTTCTTCCAATGATTTCCTACCTTAAACATTTTATATGTATACTTGTAAATATATATGTTGCAGGCACGAGATTTTAATAAATACAGAGACGACAACAGTAACAGTCAGCCACATGGCACAAAGCTTCGACATTGGAAAGCCAGTGTGCAGCGAAACCATGGCAGTCATTCTACAGATGTTGAAAAAGCAACTCAGGGGCACAAAAAGAAAGATTCTATCAACATACAACACCATAAGTAGAGATAACGTTTCAACAATGAATACCACTCTATCGATCAATCAACCTCTCTGTACAATTGAATTTTCAAATTTCTTCTACGCACATGTGACAAAACAAGCAGGGATCAATACGCATGGCCAACCATGAAGATCCATTGGAGTTGAAAAATAAAGACGAAGCACACATCAGAGACAAGACAATTCCTAAAAGGCTTAAAAGATTCCTTGATCTGGAAGAAGGAGAGAAACTACAAGATTTCGACATGGTAAGCACATCTCATGTTATAGATAAGAGATACAATCTCGGCACTACAATTACGTCTAACCATCAACAAATCATGACTAAATCCAAAAAGGACCCCTTATTTATTTATTTTGCATTTTTGCAGTTCTTTCTACCAGTTTGCATAAAGTTCAACAAAAACAAGGAACTGTGGGCCACTACTTTGTTATTACAATTAACATCAAAAAAGAGCGCTTTGAACTCCTTGAATCTTTACCAATTGAATACATAGGCACAACAGACTACTTCAACATAGTAACAAGCAGAGTAAAGAGGATATGGAAGCAAATAAGCCCATTGCTCCAACTGTCTCCAAGTAATATTGACCACTTCAAAAAGGTCAAAATGCAGATGCCACTTCAGGGAAAAACGTAAGCACTACAAAACTTTCTCCTTTTCCTTACTCATTGTAACAATTATTAATGCAATCCATAAAAAACATAGGACGTTAGGAAAACTTCACCTAAACTGCCCTACCATCTCTGGACAGCGACAATAATCAATCATCCTTCTACCTGCAGACTCGACTGTGCGTTCTATATGTTCATGAACGCAAAGCACTACACCAACGATGGGGAAACAGTGTTACTAATAGAGGAACAAGTCCAGAGTTGAGAAAGAAAATTCTCTATCAAATATTCTGCCAATACAGAGATACGGCCGCACTATCATTAATCAACTACACCACAGGTTTGTCTTACTGAAGACAACAAAGTAAAATTCTACTTATCTAATTTTCAGAGACAAACCAATAAGTTTTTTTATTTTATTTTAACAGATATGCTGAAACCTGAGGTCGATATGGAAGACAGTGAAATGGAACAAATACATTGTGACATAATTCAACAAGAGATTCCTCCAACTCGCGAGCAAATTGGGACAAGCGCTCAAGAGATAAAAGTTATTGACATTAATGACACAAGCAGTGATGAGGAGAAAGAAGATTATCATTTGAGTGGCAAGGATACCACCAAGGTGTCTGAAGAAGCACTCACGAAAGAACAAGCCCAGAAAGATTTTGGTTTACATAGGGAACAACACGCGCAGACAGACACTGATTTACAAAAGGAAGACGAACGGAAAGATCCGCCGATAGAACCAGACAGACCACCCCCAGATAAAAACAACGAAGGCATAACACGCTCTCCTTTAGAAGTGGATAACAGGACAAAGACCGTACCAACTCGCCAACAACAGCTTTCCAAACAGGACATTAACCCTGGTGGCGAAGATCGCGTACCAAGAACATCACCAGAGACAGAACATGCACAAGAAGAAAAGAAGGAGAAAGGAAAGATTTTATCAGAAAAGATACTTCAAAACAGGAAATATGATGCTGAAGCCTCAATAGGACCGAGCACCAAAAACAACAACACACAAAAGGACACACCAACAACTGGGCAGCTTAACGAGTAGGCACAGTTCGGTCACAACAAGAAAAGGAGAAGGCAACTTGCAAGAGTGCAGACAAGTTCCCCAAAACCCTCGACCATTCAATCACACGAGATCAGCTCAGCAAACATAATCTCAACTAAGAGGCCATTCAAGCGAACAAGCAAGGAAATTGAGAAAGTCAACGCTCCAGCACTTGTTCCAGGAGATTTCATTTACAAAGAAAAGGCCATGCAACTCTATAGATATCTGATGAGCCGACAAGGACAAAAACAATGCGGACAGTAAGTAGATTCTCCTTGTTCCATGGAAACGATTACATAGAGCTGCACATTCTCTAACATCCAACTAACCATTCACTCACCTAATTCTAAACCCTCCTTGCTTGTAGAGAACAGCTATATAAAACCTCAAAGAGCGAAGGCTACATTTCAGGAAAATCCTTCATGGAACAAGCAGGGAAAGAAAACGCACAAATGGAGGGCTCCATGCTAAACGCTTTACTGGACGAATGGACAGAACAGAAACAGTTCAACCCAGACATCACAACTGTACTCCCTGCAGAATTCGCAAATGTATGCATACCTCACCCACAAAAATATCTCCGTCATTACTATGCTACAATATTTAACTAATACCACACACTCTCTTTCTTGAAGATGGTGCTAGGTCTCAATTACAAAAGAGGGGAGCTATCAGAATTCAACGAAGACGATGCACTACAAGCATTTGAACAACTCGTGCGAGGTAAAAACATCCTGCACTCGAAGATGGTAAGTTCGGAACTATTACTGAACACACGACTTATTCTCCATGGGCTTCAACAATTAAATGAAATTCAATTTTTACATCAACAATGATCTCCTCTCTCAACGTAGATCATGATACCTCATCACACAGACAAGCACTACACGCTATATGTAATGAACAAGTACAGAGATAGCATCGACATCCTTGACTCACTGAACTATGTAAACTACGCCGATTTGTCTTGGAGTAAACACCATGTGCATCGAGCAGAACTGGTACATACTTTTTGTACATTGATTTATTCTTTTCCTCGCGATAGTATGATACTCTTACTTTTGTCAATGCCGCACCCAAACAACAAAACATAAATGCAATCACATATGAGAAGGATGTCGGTGTTGATGAACAAGTACCACCAACTAAAAGACAAGAACGAACCAGACTGGGCAAGGATAGTAGAAAGGCCTCACAGGATCTGCACACCAAAGCAAAACAGAACACAATGCGGACACTTCTCGGCCCAATTTGCAAAACACTGGAATGGGAAAGAACTGGTCAAGGACAGAGAGGATTTTCATGTAAGTTACCAGTACATACACGTCAAATTACTTGATTTCTTTATTACCGCAATTAGTTTATTCACAATGGTGGACAACACATAACTATAAACCATGCATTTTGACATGCCTGCAGCACAACAAGGTGGATGCAGAATGGAAACCAGAGTACGTATACACACTCATATTCGGTAAAACCAACCAAATAAAGCACCATCAACTTCCTGAAAAAATCAAAGTTTTCAAACCAGAGACTACAAACCTTTTTCCCCCATGAAAGGTAATATAACTATTTTCATTTTTACCACCACTCAACATGACAGAAGCTTCAAATATATCTTTTAGAAGCAACAGCCATAACTTTTTATCTGTTTTGACAGAGCGAGACGAAAAGAACCAGGATCAATCAATGAGCACCAACAAATACCCGCAACACCGGCATTCGTTCATACACGTGCGTAAGGCAAACGAGCTCTATGACATAGTCATGAGTGACACATGGCAGGCCAAATTCAAAAGGTGAGTTGGTTCCTTTTCCAACTGAAATTAGTTAAAGTTACGCGGCAATCATAGAAATAAGACAGAAACTAGAAAGAACAATGAATTCCTGCTTATTAGCTTGCTTGTAAGTGACATTCTAAACAGAATTTTCTTCTACTGTTTTTCCTGTAAGTAGAGAAGTAGTATTCTCGAGAGAACAACCACAGGGGAACAGCGCAACTCTCACTTGATCAAACCTAAAGGAAATTTTTGGGCCTGCGAACAAGAAAAAACGTAAAGGAATGGAAAAGAAGGTGCTCGATGAGTTAGCAGAAGCATGGGAGGGAAGCAAGCAAACTAAATACAAAAGACATAGACTATTATTAGGCCCAAGCTTTGCAGAGGTAAATTAAAAAAACCACAAGGATCATACAAACTCGTCTTTTTGCAACGATTGTTTAATCTCCTGGTACCGATCTGTTCTTTCTAACTCGTTTTAATGGTTTTTTATTTGTTGCCTGCAGAATATTCTGGGTTTAAAGGATAGAAGAAAATCTATTACACAATTCACAGATGATTTCGAACGAGAGAAGGATGCCTTGGTTCCTTTGTTCCTTAAGAAATGTCAATTAGACAAGCTCAAAACAGCAAAAATGGTAATAGCGTTAAAACTATATTCTAAACTCTCCTATAGCAATAAAACTCTCCTCTAACAAAATAAAAATAAGCATTTCAAACGAAATACTATATTCTAAACTCTCCTCTAACAATAAAACTTTTGTACCGCAGGTATTCATGCCATTTCAAAAGGAAGACAGATACACACTGTTAGTGCTCGACAGATATAGAAGGAAGCTTCAAATCATTGAGCCTGAAGAAACCTCTCTGGAAGAATTGAAGAGGAAAGAATGCCTGAAAAATCAACGTGATCTCCACGTGCATGATGGCAAATTAAGTAAGCAAATTGCTCAGATGGAAATCAATGAAGCCAGCAAAGAAAAGGAGTATAACAAATACCACAACCATAAAGAGAGACTGGTAAGAATTGTAAATAACAGCATCTTTCGGTTTTACAAATTACAGAACATGTCTCTCTAAAACAAAAACAAAATACAATTCCCAGGTGCCGAGGTTCAAGGCAGTATACGAAATATTACTCGGTGAAAAATTCGAAAAGGAAAAGACTAAATGGGAAGTTCAATTTTTAAAGGACGTTCCAAAGGTGAACAAAGGTGAAACCCCGTTTGCTGTTCTGAGATTCACGCATCTCTTTGATGGCAACCACTTCATCGAAGAGATAGACAATTTTGATGTAAGTTTTCGCTTAAAACTTGCTATAAATATGCAAGATATCATACAACTGCATGACATAATACTGATGTGTTTTTTCTCCTTATTTTTCACTGAATTTTTTATAGGATGGCACAGAACAATGGAAAGCACAACAACTGTTCAGGCTACTATTTAGCGATCAGAATACAATCAAACCCAGCAAAATGGGCGATGAGATAACAAAGATCTACGACGACATCAAGGAAAAGGAATAAAAAGTTGTTGATAAGCGAACAAGCCTAGCTAGGTTTAGAACACTAATCAGAGGAAATGTAATGCAACCAGGCTGAACTCACTTCAACAAGGATGCAAATTTTTATGTTTCCAATTTAAATGCATTGTGTAGAATAAGGTTGTGAAATATATTAGTATTAGTACACTACCTCTTTTTCACATCCGTCAAAACATCAGAAAGCGGTTTAACCGCACATCATAGTGTGATAATGAAGCAGCAGACTCTTTTTACTGATGTAGTTCCTTGATTCTTCATTAACCAAGCATTCGAACACAAGTCAGTGCCCCAAGTCCATCACTAGACATACATGCGTCGCGTCGACACGCAGATACTCTACATACTCCTCACGCGTGGCCGCCAAGTGACTTTGATGTTTCGCGAACATTCCTCCTCTCTGCAACCGCGTGCTACCAATTGCCACCAACCTACGGCATGCATCTGGCTTGAGTACAGACGTGAATCTCTAAATAAGTATTCAAACAATTGCACGTGGTGCCACCCACTCACGCCGTTAGAGGCCTCACTCCTATGCATCCACAATGGTGCCTCTCCTACCAGACCACCATGCATCCACAGGGTTGAGGGCCCCTCATGCCCCTCGAAGCCCCACACCACTCCATGCCCGTGATGCCAAAACACACGTGACTTTCTAGAGACTTGACAACCGTGACTCCCTAACTGCGTATTCGGAAGCATGCTTCTGGTACCACACTTTAGAACATCTGTAGTATTAATAGTTGTTCGAAACAACAAAAACCCAACTTCCCTGCCGGATGAGTCTTCACCTCCGTGATTTCTGTGCCTGCATCCACGTACCTAACGTGTGACACCCCGCAACACTTACATGCTCGTGGTACCACGCCCGTGTCTCTTCACAAACGTCACGACAGTGCATCCCGTGGCTTGCGTACCTGCATCCAGGTGCCTCTCTCACAGAGTTGATACCAGTGCCTCTATAATTCCAACGTCGGTGCCTATAGAGCATGGTGTTCCGTGTCTCACACGTGTATTAAGATGCTACGTTGAACAAAAAAAAAAGCCAGGCGGCATGAATCTTGATGCTAAAATCAGACAGTCGAAGATAACAGACGGTTCCATCATTTCCAACTCTCCCACCTCCACTACTCTCTTGCTTCCTCCCTTCCACAGTAAATCTCGAAACATTCCGCACTCACAAAAGGTCTCCTCTTAGATTCAGTACTTCAGTGCCTCCTGTACCTACATCCGTGCCTCCTGTGCCTTCAATGCCGTGCCTCAAGTGCCTACATCCACGTGCCTCACGTGACACTTGCAGTGACTCCTACGGGGCCCATCGTACCACACCCTCGTCACTTCACAAACGTGGTTCTCTAACCGGGTAGTCGGACCAATGCCTCTGCCGGCACACTTCTGTGCATCAAGAGAGTGCACAACCGTGACTGCACAAAACACACGTACGTGCCTGTTGTGGATTCACCAATTCTGCCTTCCGTAACTGCACCCACGTGCCTCAAGTGCCTAACGTAATAGCATGCGCAGTGACTCTTACATGGCCCCACTGCCACACCCGCGTAGCTCCCGAGACTTCTCAACCGTGCCTATTTAACCGAGCATTCTAACACATGCCTCTGCCACCACACTCTTGTACATCCTCAGTGTTGATACCCGTGCCTCCAAAAGCAGCATATATGTGCCTGTATTTCCTTCATTTCAGTGCCTCCTATGCTTACTTCCACGTGCCTCACGCGACTCTTGCCTGTCCTGTGGTCCTCTAACTACCTATAGAACCCGCACTTCCGTGCCACCTGTGCCTGAATGTACGTGCCTGTAGAACCTGCACTTCCGTGCGTCATGTGCCTGCATCCACATGCCTCTAGAGAGGCCCCACTTCATCACTACCACGTGACTTCACAACCGTGGTGCCTTGATTTCTGTGCCTTACGTCCTTGCACCCACGTCGCCTCACACAACACTTGCTGAGACTCTTATGTGCCAAGTAGTGCAACACCCACGTCACTTCACAACTGTGGTTATCATTTCCAACTCTCCCACCTCCACTACTCTCTTGCTTCCTCTCTTCCACAGTAAATCTCGAAACATTCCGCACTCACAAAAGGTCTCCTCTTAGGTTCGATACTTCAGTGTGTCCTGTATCTACATCCGTGCCTCCTGTGCCTTCAATGACGTGCCTCTAGTGCCTACATCCACGTGCCTAGCGTGACACTTGCAGTCACTCCTACGGGGCCCATCGTGCCACACCCACGTCACTTCACAAACGTGGTTCTCTAACCGGGTAGTCGGAACAATTCCTCCGCCGACACACTTCTGTGCATCCAGAGAGTGCACAACCATGACTGCACAAAACACACGTACGTGCCTATTGTGGATTCACCAATTCTGCCTTCCGTAACTGCACCCGCGTGCCTCAAGTGCCTAACGTAATAACATGCGCAGTGACTCTTACATGGCCCCACTACCACACCCGCGTAGCTCCCGACACTTCGCAACCGTGCCTATTTAACCGAGCATTCTAACACATGCCTCTGCCACCACACTCTTGTACATCCTCAACATTGATATCCGTGCCATATCTGTGCCTGTATTTCCTTCATTTTCAGTGCCTCCTATGCTTACATCCACCTGCCTCACGCGACTCTTGCCTGTCCCGTGGTCCTCTAACTGCATATAGAACCCACACTTCCGTGCCACCTGTGCCTGAATGTACATGCCTATAGAACCTGCACTTCCGTGCGTCGTGTGCCTGCATCCACATGCCTCTAGAGAGGCTCCACTTCATCACTACCACGTTACTTAACAACCGTGGTGCCTTGATTTCTGTGCCTTACGTCCTTGCACCCACGTCGCCTCACGTGACACTTGCTGAGACTCTTATGTGCCAAGTAGTGCGATACCCACGTCATTTCACAACCGTGGTTATCATTTCCAACTCTTCCACCTCCACTACTCTGTTGCTTCCTCTCTTCCACAGTAAATCTAGAAACATTCCGCACTCACAAAAGGTCTCCTCTTAGGTTCAGTACTTTAGTGCCTCCTGTACCTACATCCGTGCCTCCTGTGCCTTCAATGTCGTGCCTCAAGTGCCTACATCCACGTGCCTCGCGTGACACTTGCAGTGACTCCTACGGGGCCCGTCGTACCACACCCTCGTCACTTCACAAACGTGGTTCTCTAACCGGGTAGTCGGACCAATGCCTCTGCTGGCACACTTCTGTGCATCGAGAGAGTGCACAACCGTGACTGCACAAAACACACGTACGTGCCTGTTGTGGATTCACCAATTCTGCCTTCCGTAACTGCACCCACGTGCCTCAAGTGCCTAACGTAATAACATGCGCAGTGACTCTTGCATGGCCCCACTGCCACACCCGCGTAGCTCCCGAGACTTCGCAACCGTGCCTATTTAACCGAGCATTCTAACACATGCCTCTGCCACCACACTCTTGTACATCCTCAGCGTTGATACCCGTGCCTCCAAAAGCAGCATATCCGTGTCTGTATTTCCTTCATTTCAGTGCCTCCTATGCTTACATCCACGTGCCTCACGCGACTCTTGCCTGTCTCGTGGTCCTCTAACTACATATAGAACCCACACTTCCGTGCCACCTGTGCCTGAATGTACGTGCCTGTAGAACCTGCACTTCCGTGCGTCGTGTGCCTGCATCCACATGCCTCTAGAGAGGCTCCACTTCATCACTACCACGTGACTTCACAACTGTGGTGCCTTGATTTCTGTGCCTTACGTCCTTGCACCCACGTCGCCTCACGCGACACTTGCTGAGACTCTTATGTGCCTAGTAGTGTGACACCCACGTCACTTCACAACCGTGGTTATCATTTCCAACTCTCCCACCTCCACTACTCTCTTGCTTCCTCTCTTCCACAGTAAATCTCGAAACATTCCGCACTCACAAAAGGTCTCCTCTTAGGTTTAGTACTTCAGTGCCTCCTGTACCTACATCCGTGCCTCCTGTGCCTTCAATGTCGTGCCTCAAGTGCCTACATCCACGTGCCTCGCGTGAAACTTGTAGTGACTCCTAAAGGGCCCGTCCAGCCACACCGCCATCACTTCACAAACGTGGTTCTCTAACCGGGTAGTCGGACCAATGCCTCTGCCGGCACACTTCTGTGCATCTAGAGAGTGCAAAACCGTGACTGCACAAAACACACGTACGTGCCTATTGTGGATTCACCAATTCTGCCTTCCATAACTGGACCCACGTGCCTCAAGTGCCTAACGTAATAACATGCACAGTGACTCTTACATGGCCCCACTGCCACACGCGCGTAGCTCCCGAGACTTCGCAACCGTGCCTATTTAACCGAGCATTCTAACACATGCCTCTGCCACCACACTCTTGTACATCCTCAGCGTTGATACCCGTGCCTCCAAAAGCAGCATATCCGTGCTTGTATTTCCTTCATTTCAGTGCCTCCTATGCTTACATCCACGTGCCTCACGCGACTCTTGCCTGTCCCGTGGTCCTCTAACTGCCTATAGAACCCACACTTCCGTGCCACCTGTGCCTGAATGTACGTGCCTGTAGAACCTGCACTTCCGTGCGTCATGTGCCTGCATCCACATGCCTCTAGAGAGGTTCCACTTCACCACTACCACGTGACTTCACAACCGTGGTGCCTTGATTTCTGTGCCTTACGTCCTTGCACCCACGTTGCCTCACGCGACACTTGCTGAGACTCTTATGTGCCAAGTAGTGCGACACCCACGTCACTTCACAACCGTGGTTATCTAACCGAGTACTCGGACCCATGCCTCTGCCACCACACTTTTTGTGCATCCAGAGAATGCACATCCGTGGCTATGGTGCATTCATTTTCTGTGCCTTGCGTACCTGAAACCACGTGCACAACATGACACTTGCCAAGACTCTTACGTCCCGTAGTGCCACACCCACGTGAGTTCACAAATATGGTTCTATAACCGAGTACTTGGACCCATGCCTCTGCCGCCACACTTTTGTGCATCCAGAGGTTGCACGTACGTGCCTATGGTGCCTTCATTTCTGTGCCTGCACGTACCTGCACCCACGTGCGCAACTTGACATGTGTGGCTCCTGATACTTCACAACCGTGCCTCTGTAACCAAGCGTCCTAACACGTGCGTCTGCCACTGCATTATTTTGCATACGCAGGGTTGATACCACGTGCCTCGACAAGCCGCAAGTCCATGCCTCCGTTGCCTTGAATTCCGTGCCTCCTTACGTACCTGCACCCATGTCTGCAATGTGACACTTACTTGTCCTGTAGTGCCACACCCACGTGTCTTCACGACCATGGTTCTGTAACCGAGTAGTCAGACCCATGCCTCTGCTGCCACACTTTTCTACATCTACAGACTGCACACCCGTGACTTGAGAAAACACGCGTATGTGCCTGTTGTGGATTCACCTTTTCTCACTTCCGTGCCTGAACCCACGTGCCTCACGTGCCTAACACAACATACGCCGTGACTCTTATATGGCCGCACTGCAACGCCCGCGTCGCTCCTGAGACTTCACAACCATGCCTCTTTAACGGCGCTTCTAACGCATGCCTCTGCCACAGCACTATTGTACATCCTCAGCGTTGATACCCGTGCCTCCAAAAGCAGCATGTCCGTGCCTGTATTGCCTTCACTTCCGTGCCTCCTCTGCTTACATCCACGTGCCTCACACGACTGTTGCCTGTCTCGTGGTTCTCTACCTGCTTGTAGAACCTACACTGCCGTGCCTCCTGTGCCTGCATCTACGTGCCTGTAGAACCTACACTCCCGAGCCTAACATCAGAAAAAACGGATCTTCATGCTCAAATGGGCGGTTGAAGATTAGAGACGGTTCGTGGTTTCCATCTCTCCCTCCCTCTTCTACTACTTTGCTTCCCCTTCCGCAAAGTAAATCTCAAAACCTTCATCACTCCCGCACGCTCTCCTCCTTCCTTCTGCACACAAACACAAATTCGAAATCGAATTCGCGTCACCGAACAAACCGCCACCGCGTTCCCCAACCACCCTCCAATCCGACATACACACAGCCACACACTGCCCGCGAGAACACCAATAACCCCGCCGGCTGCGGCGACCGACAGCGACAACTTCGACAGCGGCGGCGGAAATCGCAACGAAAAAAGAGCAACGACACAATAAGCGGATGGAACCGAAGAACACTGCACAACTAATTGAAGGTAATTATCATTCTATCCCACTCCATTCCACCGGGTAGATCGTAGTGATTTTTCAACTTCAAGGAGCAGCAACCCTAGCCACCACTACCAAGGAGTTTTCGAATAACCTAAAATCAATTTGTCTAACAAATTGAATTGCCGGAGAGATGAGATTTAATAGAAATGCTACAGCTCTCCGCCTTGGAATTTTCGCCATGCGATAAGTTCTCAAAGCTACTAAACCTGAAACATCACTAACTAGAATACGTCGGTATATCCAAACCCCGCAAGCATCCTGAGAGGCCAAAACCTGAAAACCGCACGACATTTTCTACATGTTTGTCCCTTCAATGTAACCGTTTTTCAAATTAAGTGCCTCTGGTCTGAAAAATTGTGAACACAGAATACCTATACCATGTGCTTCTAGTGTAAAACAACCCGTGCCTCTCTATACATACAAGTTTGTTTTCACACCACGCAGCTTTTTTTTCTGCGACACTCAACTCTGCTTCTAACACCTGCCCATTTTTTATGCAGCAATGAGAAATCCTCGCAAAGAAGCTAAAACCCGGCAAAATACTGACGAAGACCCTACTGAAGAACATGCAATCCAGCAAGCTCCTATCAAAGGTTTGACCAAAAGAGTCCACTGCCTATCTGCAAAAACCTGTATTGAGACATTAATAACTTAACTGCTATCCTTGACAACAATAACTTAACTATGTCTACAAATAAAACTACCTGTCACTTTGGACAAACATGTAGAAATATCGTCTGCAGAGTGCATTTTTGTCTCAGAAAATGCTTCACCCTAAATTCACTTACCCAGCTCCACTCATAACCATAATTAATATATTTTTTCAATCCCCTTATTAGCTCAATTGGCAATAGTAGAAATAACCTTTCTTAACCCAAAAAAGAAAACTAAAAATCCCCTTTTGGGAATTTCACAATCCTTATACATAACCGTCGAAGATATATATTTTAAATGTATATAAATTATTTTCGGACACAAGAATATCGTTTTTCGTTACCTGGTCATTATGCAGGACACAAGGACGGTGATATTGACAGCACACAAACACAAAGCATGTCTCCTCATTCATCAGAAAAGGACACAGAACAGACCATGACGAACAAACCACCTGCGGCAGAAATGGTAACTTACACCAGGCTCAACAGGAGTAAACACCTAGCAACAAGCAAAAAAAGAGAAAATCAGATACCAGCACTGTTTTTACTCCTGGAGCAAAAAGGCAAAAGAAAAAGGAAAATGCTGAAAACATCGTCGACACTGGTACCTTGCAGCATCAACCATTACCTCTAATGGTACTCCCGCCAACAGAACCAACCGGCACGAAGAAACAAGCTGAACACAAGAAGAAAAACAAACGGCAAAGGGTAGAAAAAGAACAAGACGATACCAACAGCAAAGGTTCAGATACCAATGACAACGATGATGACAGACAGCATGATGCAGATTTCATTCCTACAGACGACGACGATGCCGAAGAGCACGACAGCGACACAGAACATGACGACGATGTAAAAACACACTTATGCACTAATTTTGAATACCACTAGGGATCTAACATTCCTTTCTAACAAAACCCTTTCTTTTTTTCTTCTAAAACAGCCCAAATCAGGCAAGAAGGACAGAAAGAGAAGAAAGATAAGCGGGAAAGAACTGGTAGTACCAATAGTTGACGAAGAACAACAAGAAACAGATAAAGAGAAATGCCAAATCAAGGCAGGGGCAGCATTCGCCCATGTCAAGAAAGCATGGAATTTACTTAAAGACCGTCACAAGAAAGATATTAGGACAGCAGGATTTGGTAGCATAGAGAACTGCAAAATAACGGGCTCCATCTGCAGACCGCTTGCAGCACACATCTACGACAACCTCAACATAGAAACCATGACAATAACCTTTGTTGATGCTACTGAACACAAAAAAATCAAGATTACCAAGGAAGCTACCCACAAGGTGTTTGGATACCCAAACGGCACGCAAAGGTCAGCACCAAGGCCAGAGACTAGCCCAGCTTCAATGAAAGAACTGATGTCAGAGCTTGGCTTCAAAGATACAAAATTCGCGCCAAAACAACTGTTCGAGAAGCTACAAATATTGGTGGAAATAGATGATGAAGAATCAAACAGGAAATCAGTTAAAATATGTTTCCTTATTTTTTTTTTCCACAATGTTGTCTGCGGGTCAAGCGCCACTATCTTCGCCCGGACAGCTATAATGGTCAAGGACATGGACTATCCAGAAATGGCAAAGATGGATTTCTGCGAGGTAATCGTCGAATGTATTAGGGAAGGAGCCAAGACATGGCAGAAGCACAGGACGTTGCCTCAGGAGGAAAAGAACAAAAAGCACATCAATGGTTTGGCACAGGTACCAGTAATCATGTACCTTGACTCCCTGCTGCTGCCAACCGACACAAAAGAAGTGCGGAAGATTGCAAAGACAATGGACAAAATCTCATTACCATGAGCAAACCATCTCAAAGAGAGTGACCTAGCGAAAATAGCTAGAGCAGACATGAAAACGGACGGAAAAGCATGACCAGATGACTATGAATTTGGCAAGATACAGGTATAGCTCTGTTGTACATAAATTAGTACTTCCCTTTTTGAAAACAGTTTCCATTCTAATCAACTCCATTCCACCGAAACGATGCAGACATGGAAAGGAACAGCAGAGAGGATCTTCTATACCAGCACAGCATCAACTTCGTCTTCAATTCACCAGATAGCAGGAGAACATCGTAAAGAACAGCAACACCAGCACACAACCAAGCTGCTACCACCTCCACCCAAGCGCGAGCGCGAACCACGTATCGGCACTAGTGGAAGCACGGAACCAAACAAAAACATCAGCACAGGACCAGAAGAAAGATTCCAAAGGATAAACAAATTGTTGGAAAAAGTGCTCCATGAAGCAGAATAGTTACCCGCAGTAACCACCAGGGGTAAACACCGATGCAACGAAAAAGAAGAGATATTGGATGAAAAAAACAAGGACAAAGTCGTGCAACAAACAATTGCCCTGATGGATTCTCTAGAACAACTCAGACAATTTCAGGACATAGTTTGCACAAGGTACCTCACAGACAACGCGACCCTGCAGACGCTAGAGCAAGCAGTTCCAGCAGCATCAAGTAGACAAGTCAATGCCAGCCGCACGAATGAAATAGTGGCCACAACAAAACAAAGAGAAAGGAGAAAAGGTAAGAAAGAAGAAGAGGACGAAGAGAGGAAGAGAAGAACAAAATCAAGGAACCTGGGCATTGACAAGAAGAAGATAAAGCGGCAAAAACAGGTAAATAAATAGTAATGCATGGTGCCATCCGCAAGCAAAACCCTGTTTTCATACCTCAATTGAAAAGAGTTGTGTCAATGCTTTCAGGAACGTACCAATAGCACACCAGGCCAAGGTGAACTCCAACAGCAGGATGGCGTCAACAACCCCAAAAACAAGAATGAACGCAACAAACAAAGCAACCTCACAACAGACAGTGCTACAACAACAACTACTCCAACACAAGCACAAGATATGATCGACGTCAGAACCAGTGAAGAGGTCAGTATGAACATCCATTTTTCCTTTCAAAACTGGATAGAGTTATAAGTTAACTGACATACCTTCAAACAAAATATAGGCTCAGCTGGAGAACAATCAAGTCAGCAGTCCCGTCAACCAAATGCAGGAGGCTCACCCACAATCAACTGTTAGCATAACAAACGACAAAGAAGAAGAAAACAACGAAGAGGAGGTAAAATTCCACAGCCCACTACACCCCACACTGGAAACTCATAATGGCAGGAAAGAAAGTGAACCACAAACTCATATTGTTTGAACTCCAGGTATCACAATCACTGCAAGACCAAGAGACAATCAGTGTTGAAATTGAACCCCATAGTGAACCTCAAACAGACGAAGGAGTCACAGAACAGGAAGTTTGTGCACAAGAGATTTCGAGTGCCACAACATTGCAGATCACCATCACGAGTACAAAGGAGAAAACCCAAGACATCCAAGCCAATGAGGAACTAGAGACTGTTATACCTGGCAAAGAAACAGTCGATGCAGGCACAAATAACCCAGTCATCAACACAGAGGTAAAAAATCAACAACAAACCCTTTTCAAACCATTTATGATGTCTGAACTACATAATACACCCCACCACCGCAATACAACAATTATAAGGCATGTCTGACCCTTTCCTTTGAACAAATGCAGGAAACAAACAAGTACATTGATCTGGAAGATCAAGAAGCAGCGCAACCAAAGGAAACTGGAAAACACACAAAACTTCAAACAACAACATCTGAAGAGGTGAGGTTACAAAGCTGAGGCACAAATGAACTTCAAACTATAATTTCAATTTTTTATTGAACATGAAGAGGAAGCAAGCAAAAGAACTCACATAAACATTGGACAAGAAAAAGTAGAGGACATAATGAGACAAGGAGAAGCCGTAGTTCCAGCAGGAGACAGTCCTGCAAATCCAGAGAAAGAGGTCTTATAAAAAAATTTGTAACTCAACAATCAGAGATGCACCCATTTCTTAAATACATTTTCTGTTGGTGCAGGCACAAGAAGCTCAGGAGAGCACCAACAATCAAGACCATCAAACACAACCAGAGGAGCCAAATGAACAACCCAAACATGTTCATCAAACGGTAGACAATAATGCCACTGAAGACCAAGCTACCAAAAATTCAATCACCAAACAACAGCTACCAGAGTCAGCGCCAGCGTCAATGATTGAAAAGGTGAAGTTACGAAACTTGCAAGCAAGAAATTATAAAATTGTCGCGTGCACAATTAAATAAACTCCAACCTACCACAGCTGAACTCACTCCAATGCACTCTCACTTTGCCACTATAACGCCCCAGATCGATCCCGCGCTCTGCTGCCGGAGCTCCTCCCGTCCCCGCCGCCTCGCGCCGCCTCAGAGCTCCGCCGCCACGCCCCTCCGGAGTCCCGCGCATCCCCATCCCCGCCGCCATGCCCCGCCGCCACCGGAGGTCGCCGCCCGCCGCCGGTCGCCGCCCCGTCCGCGCTGCCTCTCCGGCCTCCCCTTGCCTTCCTCCGCCGGCGTCGCGCTGGATCCGGCCGGACCAGACCGGCCCCCTCCGTCCCCGACCTCTGGCCGCCTTCCTCCCCAACTCCGGCGAGTTCTTCGGCCGCCTCGAAGTCCGTGCCCGATCCAGCTCGAGATTGACCCCGTTTTATTCCCCAGTCCCTGATATTTTGCATATTTTCATGCCCTGTTCATCATGCTATAACTCTCTGCATACTGCTCCGTTTCGTGCGTGTAATATATCAAAATGTTCATCATGAGATGCTCTACATTTCATTCCTTTGCGCCATGTTGAGTTGAGTTCATCTTGATACCCGAATCATTGTTGCCAAAGTGCTATATGATGTTAATCTGCTGAAACTGTTATAACTTGATGATTTGTCTTTTTCGTTGCATTTTGTGTGTGCATCCTATGAGGTTGATGTCTACATGTGTTTTGAACTATGACATGCCGTCTTTACAGGGGTTCCATCCATGTATTTATGTGAGTCTTGTACTGAGTGCATCAAGCTTGTTAAGTAGGGTACTTGTTGTTGCTGTTTTGCTAGGCTGTTTCTGTTATATTTTGTTGCTATGTAAACCTGCTGCTACAAGTCATTCTATGCATAATATGGAGATGATCACTAAGTATGTTTTGTTATACATGTCATGCTCTATCCATCCATGCCACTGGTTGCATTTATAGCCTGATGTAGGTTGTTGTAATATTGCTCCAAAATTGCTAAATAATGTTGCTGCCAGCATGTTAACATTAAGTTCAGTTTTTCCATGAGCTTTGCTAGTGATCCATGCATCCTATGAACTTGTTCTTGCCATGCTTAACTTCATAAACATGTCATCTTACTGTTAGTAACCTTGTCATGCCATGTATTGCTCTGTGGTGGGTGGTACAAGCTCACCAACATGCCTACTTATTGTTGTTCCTGCCATGTTTGAATCTGTCATATCTTTTGCCATGTTTATATGGTGCCATCATATCTTCTGATCCTCTTTGGCTCATGGTCAGTAAGGGACTTTTGTTCTATGCAATTAGTAGGTTCATGCCATGCCTTTGTTTGCCATGATAAGTTCTTGTAGCATGTTGTTTGATAGCTCTAAACATTGCAACCTGATGTTATTCTGCTAAATCTGTAACTATTATTAGTTGCAATCTTGCCATGTGTGTTTGAGCATGTTCTAGTGATTTCTGGAGATAACTCAGTGTTCATGTTTTGTCATGCTTTACCTATACATCATGTCCATGCCTTTTGCTATCATGTTGAGCCGCTGTAGTATATTGTTTTGATGCTTGCAATATGCCTAGTTGCTGTTTTGGACAGATTGTTGCTATAACTTTTTTCATGTGTGTGTGTTGAACCGTTGCTCCATTTTGAGTGTGCTCTATATGAAACTTGCTTGATTTTGCATGTAGTTTAATATTATCATGTTTCATCCATGTTTTGAGGTGTTTTCTTGATGTTTGTATGCATTTTGCATCAATGCCATGTTTAACTTGTTTTGCTCATGTCTTCTAGGCTGTAGCTCCGAACTAAATGAACTTTATATGTAACTTGACTAGAATTTCGTGTAGATCATCTTTGTGCATCTTAACTTTCTGTTTAACAACTTGAACATAAGGTTTGTTCAGATCTGGACCAATTTCGAAATTTGCATATGAGGACTTACCGGAATAGTTATATGTTGTTCCCGGCCTCATTTAAACTTGCTTTGATGTGTTGTTCTTGTATGCATCATCTCTTGCCATGAGTAGCTTCATGTAGCCTTGTCATGCATCATACTTGTTTGTGCATCATGTCTTGTTCATGTGTGGTGTGTTTACCATGTTGTGTGCTTCTTCTCGATAGCTTCCCGTTTCGTTGCAATCGTGAGGATTCGTTCGTCTACGCTTGGTTCGTCTTCGTGGCTTCATCTTCTTCATGGACTCGTTCTTCTTCCTAGCGGGATTTCAGGCAAGATGACCGCTACCCTGGATCGCACTACTATCATTGCTATGCTAGTTGCTTCGTTCTATCGCTTTGTTGCGCTACCTATCTTTTGCTCTTCAAGCCTCCCAAATTGCCATGAACCTCTAACCTTTGACACCCTTCCTAGCAAACCGTTGCTTGGCTATGTTACCGCTTTTGCTCAGCCCCTCTTATAGCGTTGTTAGTTGCAGGTGAAGTTGAAGATTGCTCCATGGTGGACAGGATTATGTTGGGATATCACAATATCTCTTATTTAATTAATGCATATATATATACTTGGTAAAGGGTGGAAGACTCGGCCTTATGCCTGGTGTTTTGTTTCACTCTTGCCACCCTAGTTTCCGTCATACCGGTGTTATGTTCCTAGATTTTGCGTTCCTTACGTGGTTGGGTGATTTATGGGACCCCCTTGACAGTTTGCTTTGAATAAAACTCCTCCAGCAAGGCCCAAACTTGGTTTTACCATTTGCCTCACCTAGCCCTTTTCCCCTTGGGTTTCCGGAGCCCGAGGGTCATCTTTATTATCCCCCCCGGGCCAGTGCTCCTCCGAGTGTTGGTCCAAACTAGAGCACTGTGCGGGATCATTCCTTGGCAACTTGGATTACGTCGGTACCTGTACGCTTAGCTTATCCGGTGTGCCCTGAGAATGAGATATGTGCAGCTCCTATCGGGATTTGTCGGCACATCCAGGTGGCTTTGCTGGTCTTGTTTTACCATCGTCGAAATGTCTTGTAAACCGGGATTCCGAGTCTAATCGGGTCTTCCTGGGAGAAGGTATATCCTTCGTTGATCGCCAGAGCTTATCATGGGCTAAGTTGGGACACCCCTGCAGGGTATAAACTTTCGAAAGCCGTGCCCACGGTTATGGGCAGATGGGAATTTGTTAATGTCCGGTTGTAGATAACTTGACACCAGATCCGAATTAAAATGCATCAACCGCGTGTGTAGCCGTGATGTTCTCTTTTCGGTGGAGTCCAGGAAGTGAACACGGTTTTTGGTTATGTTTGACATAAGTAGGAGTTCAGGATCACTTCTTGATCATTGCTAGCTTCACGACCGTTCCGTTTGCTTCTCTTCTCGCTATTATCTGCGTATGTTAGCCACCATATCATGCTTAGTCGCTGCTGCAACCTCACCACTTTACCCCTTCCTTTCCCTTCAAGCTTTGCTAGTCTTGATACCCATGGTAATGGGATTGCTGAGTCCTCATGGCTCACAGATTACTACAACAACAGTTGCAGGTACAGGTTATGCGATGATCATGACGCGAGAGCGATGTTGCTTGTTTTGGAGTTCTTCTTCTGCTTCTTCCTCGATCAGGGGATAGGTTCTAGGTCGGCAGCCTGGGCTAACAGGGTGGATGTGATTTGAGTTTCTGTTTGTGTTTCGTCCGTAGTCGGATGATGCTCTTATGTATTGTGATGTTGTATTCGTGTGGCATTGTATGCCTTTTGTATGTGTCCCCATCTATTATGTAATGTTGATGTAATGATATCCACCTTGCAAAAGTGTTTCAATATGCGGCTCTATCCTTGGTGGGACCTTCGAGTTCCTTTTGGATAGGGTCGCATATTGGGCGTGACAGCCACCTCTATATTTGAACAGCTGCAAGAAAAAAACAAGGTCACTGACGATGAACATCAAAAAAAGAGCAAGAGAAGGACCCAAAAACACCACGCGAAGAACATGTAGAACAATCAGCAGTAACAAGTACAGAGGTGAAAACACATAATACATATGAATTATCTTATAGTTCAAAAATACACATTTCACATTTCACTACTTTCCTCAATCACAGAGAGAGGAGATAGATGGGGAAAAGGAGGCCAAAGAAGAAGAGCAAAATGTTCTTCAAACGGCAGACATCAACGTCAAAGAAGACCAAGCGCCAAAATATTCACTCACCGAAAAAACCGCAGCAGAGACGGCAACAGCGACAGCGACTGAAAAGGTAAAGTTACATAAGCTGATCCTTTGAAAGTATAAAATAGCTCTGTTGAAGCTCAAATGCACTGCCACTTAGCCATCTGTGTGTTTCAAAAGATACAAGACAAAAACAATGGCAGCGGCGATGAACTCCAAAAGACAGAACAGGAAGATGCCCAAAAACCTCCACTCAACGAAGAACAAGCACAACAGTCAGCAGCAGCAACGAGAACAGAAGCAGAGACAACAGAAACAGCAACGACTGAGAAGGTAAAGTTACATAAGCTGATTCTACGAAAATATAAAGTAGTTCCATGGTTGAAACTTACCACCTTTATGATTGAACAGCTGCAAGACAAAAACCATGACAGTGACGATGATCACCAAAACAAAGAACAAGACGGTACCCAAGAAACAACACCCAACGAAGAACAGGTGGAACAGTCAGCATCACCAACGACAGCTCAACAGGTGAAGTTGCACGAAATGTTTCCACAAAATGACAACTTAATCACAATCAAAATAGCTCAAAGCACGCACCGAACACTTCGCTATTTTCCCATAACAGCTGCTATAATTAAAATAAAGTAGCAAGTTGAATCATTTCAATGCTTTTTAAATGACAACGCAGAAACACAAAGAAGGCAACCACGGAGATACAACCAATGAAGCAAGCACACAAATTGTTCCAGAGAAAGAACCAAAAACTATCGAAGAAAACCCTACGCCGTCGTATGATGCCAATTCCCCTTGCAGACATGTCAGTGCCATCCAGGTCGAGACTGAAAAACAAGACGGAAAAAACCACCAGCAAGACATAACGGTTGACAAGGAAAAACATGATGCCAAGAAAAGCACAGACGACTCAAATAAGGATGGAGAAGAAGCTGAACAAAAGGGTACAACGCAAAAAGAAGAACAAAACATGCGGCAGGAAGCAGAAGAAGAACAAGAAAGGAACAACACTCGACTGGACATATCTTTCAGCATCAAAGAAGGCAAGACAATAGAAACATAATTGCTATCTACTTGGAATTGTTTATATTAAATTCAAAATCATCGCAGGCACAGTGGAGAAAGGTGGCGAAGATAGCGATTCTGTCAACAAAGCCATCGAAGACCTGTACAACACTATATGCAAGCCATGGACAAAGAGAGAAATGTAAGTTCATGCAACTAACACAGAAAACATTCTTACACACGATCATTTTGACTGTATCATGTGTGAACCAAAACATTTTTCTAAATATACTTTGCAGGGATCAGCTTTTCATTACAACGGACAAGTCTGATGTAAATCTAGGACATGTCTCCGAAAGCTTCAAGGTCAGTAAATCAGTATGCATCGAAGCAATAGAGCCCATGCTAACAATCTTGAGAAAACAACTCAATGGCACACGGAGAAAGATTATGTCATTAAGCAACACTGTAAGTAAATATCACGGCAAAAGAATCACGTTTAAAACACTATATATGACTTTATAAATAGATAAACTTCCCCTATAGCTGAACTGACAAATTCCCTTTGTCTATCTGTAACGAAACAAGCAACACTCAATAAGGGAAGTCGACGACGAAGATCCAATGTGCTACGAAAATAATGATCAACAACAGAATAGAAAAAAATTACTACCTGCAAGGCTTATATCATTTTTCAACATGAAAGAAGAAGAAAAACTGCAAGATTATAACATGGTAAGGAGATCAGCTGTTTCAAAAACAAAACACAATTTACGTATATGCTATGCAAAGTTCTCTTTTTATTTTATGTTTCTAAATATAAGAAGATTTCCAAATGTTTTCTTTTTATTTTGTGTTTTGCAGTTCCTTCTACCATGTTCGTTGAGCGGGTTTGAGCAAGACGAAACTATAAGTCATTACTTCACCATCACAGTTAACATGCAAAAACAGCATTTTGAACTCCTCGACTCTTCAACTGCATATCCAGGCACAATAGAATTCTTCAACAATGTAACCAGCAAATTAATGAAAATCTGGAAGCACATAAGCACAGAGCTACAGCTTTCAGAAAAAAGCATCGACCATTACAAAAAGGTCAGACTGCAGGTGCCACTTCAAGGAGAAGACACGTAAGCACTTCAACATCTTCACTTATTTCTTTTGTTTCAATACAACATTTAATACTACAATTACTGAAATAATTCTGTTCTTTCGTCTTTTCAATATAACAATTACACTACCATTGCTCAAACTTTTCTCTTCTTTCCGTTTCTTGAATGCAACAATCTTACCAATACCATTCATCTAAATGCAGAATGGACTGCACATTCTACATGTACATGAACCTGAAGCACTACTCCAGTGATGGAACAACAGCAACCTTAAAGCCAGAACAAGTACGAAAGTTGAGGAAAAAGGTTCTATATCAACTAATCAACCAACACAAAGAGAATACAAAACTGTCACTAATCAAGTGTACAACAGGTAAGTCTTTTCAGAAAGTAAATCTTACAGTTTCGTAACACTAGAAGAAGTATTTTTTTTTATTATTTTTTTACAGATATGCTGAAATATGAAGTAGATATGGAAGACAAAGAAATACAACAAGCAGAATGTTGCGTACTAGAAGAGTTTCCGCCAACTACCGGGCCAAAAGAACATATTATGCATGCGGCAACCACACAAGAGCATGAAGTTATTGATATATCCAGTAAACGCAAAGATATTATGGATGTCAGCAGCCACGCCGTCGCCCAACAATCTTTCACAGTCCACGAACAAAATGATCCACCAATAGAACCAGATCAACCACCACCAGACGACAAGATACCACACCATGCTGAAGAGGAAACAGACGAGCAAAATATCAACAGCAATATCATGACCACAGAGCAACTGGAACAAACAGGCACTAATTTAAAAGAGGATGACAGAAGCAACGATGTACCAAATACACAACAACAGGTTTCCGAGTAGAAGAAACAGCATGTTCTTCTTCAAGAAGAAACAACCTCAACAAGCAATCAGCAAGGCACCTCCATCACCATCTCTTTAGACTTCCTAAAACCAAAAACAATGGAAAAGCAGGAAGAAGTTGACGAATTTCTTTCAAACCTTAACCCACTACAACTACAGGTGTACAATGACCATATAAAGATGGGCTCTAACTTCGATTTAATCAAAACATGGCTGACCGAGCATGAAAGCTATGAATTCAACAAAAATCCCAAGCCGTTTCTGACAATCTTGCAGCAAGAGTCAGGAGAACATTCAATGCCTCAATCAGCTGAGAACAGCTCAGACAAGAAAATCTCGGTCAAGAAAAGGTCAGTAAAGCCTTCAAGATGGCTCCTTGGAGAAATCAAGATTCCTACATTTGTCCCAGGAGATTTCAAATTCATGAACAAAGCCAGAGCACTCCATGAATACCTATTCAGCAAAGAAGGACAGGACGAATGCGGAGAGAAAGTACTTTCTCTTTAATAAACAAAAAAACAAACAAATGTTGCCCCTTTTTAAACCAACCTAACTAATGTATAAACTTTTTCTGCTTGCAGTCTAAACATATATATTAGCTCGACGCAACCCGATTGGATTATAGGAAAACAAATAATGGCACAGCTAATGAAAGGAGATGATGGACAAATGGAGGGCTCCATCGCAAACGCATTGTTCGATGAATGGACATCGCAGCAACAATACAACACAACCGATAAAGCCATACTTCCCGTAGAATTTGCAAACGTATGAAGTCCATTTTGACAAAAACACTTGCATCATTTCAGTGAATACAAAGATTGAACTAAAAAGTAGAAAACTTTTTGGTCGCAGGTCGTGCTCGGTGTTAAAACTGGAGAGGAAGGAGGACTAGCAGAATTCAATGAGGAAGAAGCATTGAAAGAGTTTGCACCCCTTGTAACAGGCAAGGAACTTTTAAATAAGAAGCTGGTAAGTTAATAGAAATATAGAAACATAACTCATGCTTCCTACAGATTGCACATTCACATGTCATTTAATTCTCCTGACAAGAATTAACTTTAACTCACTCTGTCTCCAAACACTGCAGATTATGATACCTCACAACACAGATAAACACTACACACTGTACGTTCTCAACAAGTACACGAACTCCATCGACATACTTGACTCACTGAATTACTGACACGGAGACGGAAAAAAACATGGAAAACACACCATAAGGACCACCAAGAACTGGTACGTCAATTCAACCTTGTTTCCTAGTTAGTTTTCCAATTCCTGCATTCCCTTTATTAATAGCAAAACCCAACAATAACACAGATTAAAAGGATGCACACACTCATGAAGAAGCATTACGACGAAGCGGAGCTACAAGCCAACAGCGAACCAAACTGGTCGCGGATAGCACAAACACCTAACAGAGTTTGCGTGCCAAAACAGCAGGGTACCCAATGCGGACACTTCATGGCTCAATTTGCAAAATACTGGAATGGCATTGAACTCATAAAAGATGATGAGGATTTCAATGTAAGTAAATAGTATAAGAGCAACAATTTTAATTTTTACAAGAAGCACTACTTGAATACTTGAATATCCAATAACCTCCATGTAGCAAAGCAACGTAGATGTCGAGTGGAAACCAGAGTTCCTTTTTACAACCATATTTGGTGAAACAAACCAACTAAAGTGGGAGCAACTACCTGGAAGAATCAAAGAATTCAAACCAGAAACTTCAAAGTTCTTTTCCACCAAAAAAGGTAAGAAAATAATTTCTACTTATCCTCTTTTTTTGTAATAACCTACACATCACACGGTGTTCACCAACATCTTTCGTATCACGAGAGCTTACATGTAACATATCTGCTTCTGTTGACTGAAACAGATGAAACAAAAAGGAAAAAAAGGTAAAGCACCAGTCCATATCCAAAACATTCTCATTGCTTCCAACACATAAAGGAGGTGTTCGACCTCTTCCATCTAGTCATGAGCGACAGCTGGCAGGAGGAATACAAAAAGTGAGTTCTTTTCTATTGCACCTCAAAATAGTTGGACAGAGCCCAAAAATAATGTAAGAATCTGTTTCTCACTAACCGTCACCTCCAAAATAATTTTATCTCCCCTATCGCAGCAAAACTATATTTAGACGCATCCGCAGGGACAGTGAAAGCACGCAACTTACTGGAGCCCAGCTGAAGGCAGTATTTGGTCCAAGACCAGCACAGACGAACAAACGACATCATATGGAAAAGAGGATCCTCGATGACATAGCAGAAATGTGGGAAAGCAGACAAGAATCAAAACAGAGTGACAGAGTAATATTAGGCCCAAACTTTGCAGAGGTAAACTTTTAAAAAGCAAAATCTTGTGAACATTGCAACAACTACTCTTTTTATATTCTTACACGACTCTTTTTTCTAACAGTTTTTTTCATCATAAATATTGTTTTCAGCATATATTGGATTTGAAGAAACACACAACTAGCATTACAAAATTTAAAAATGAATTGCAAAAAACAAAGAATCAGCTGGTTCCCATGTATCTCAAGGAAAATCAACGAAAAAAGCTCTCAACAGCAAACATGGTAACAGCCTATTCTACCATGACAAAATCAGAAAATATGCGTTCTATCAAATTACTTTATATTAAACTGTCATCTAAGCAACAAGTTTTTTGTACGCAGATATTCATTCCAATGGAGAAGCATGACCACTATGTACTATATGTGCTGGATAAATACAAACACAAAGTTCACATTATTGATCCTCGAGAAACAACTCACGAGGAATTTGAGAAAGAAAAGATACACATCGAAAAATTGACACCAGAAGAAGCAAGTCGAGTACTTCAGAAAAATGAAGATGCCAGAAAAGAAAGAGAAAGACAGTTTCAGGAATATCATGTTCATAAGACGGCAATCGTAAGCATTTATACATAACAATTTTTTCAGCTTTACAAGTTGCAATATTAAAACAATTAATTACAAAATACAATATTCCCAGGTACCTAGGTTTAAAGAAGTCTTCAACATCATACTAGGACAAACAATGAATGCCAAGGGTACAAGATGACAGACTCATACCATGCAATATGTTCCAGTGGTAGAAAAGGGAGAATCAACATTTGCTGTTTTAAAGCTTGCATTCCTCTACAATGGTGAAAAGTTTGTCGAAGACCTGGAAGATTTTTCTGTAAGTTTATATATATTTACTTATAAACAACTTATATGCACAAACTATAATAATATACTTCTCTTCTCGGCAAAATTTCACAGGATGAGGTTGAAGACTGGAGGGCAGAGGCAATGTACATTCTCTTAAATAGCGAGATGAATCAAGTCAAAGCTAGTGAAATGGGTGAAGAGATTAGCAAGATCTTAAGGAAAAATGAAGACTAAAACTTTTGATTTAGCCCGCGAAGCTAATTCTATCTAGATGTGACAAAACAGTTTGTCAATAACTCACATTTATATGTAATGTAGTTATAAATTGCGTGTTCATGTTGAAAAAAGAACTATTTCGACAACAGTGCGTCTTACATCATAAGAGAGCGGTAGTAAACTATAAACAACAATGCCTCTTCTTATTTGTACAAAAGCAGTGACACCCAAAACGAACCCTTACGCGTGACTCTGAAAAGCATTGTCCCGTGCCTCCAGAGGCGACATGGCCTCATGCCACCAAACCCTGGGTCACCATGCCTCCAGGCAATATCCATACACACACATACCCTTACGCGTGACTCTGAAAAGCACCGCCCCGTGCCTCCATAGGTGACATGGCCTCATGCCACCAAACCCTGGGTCACCATACCTCCGGGCAATATCCACACACACACATACCCTTACGCGTGACTCTGGAAAGCACCGTCCCGTGCCTCCAGAGGCGACATGGCCTCGTGCCACCAAACCCTGGATCACCATGCCTTCGGGCAATATCCACACACACACATACCAAGAGCGCCTCAACAGTTGCTAGCTCCTACGCACACGTGACTTCACATGCTTCAAACCCGTGCCTACGGAGCCAACATAACAATGCCTTTGTAGTATGCACACATGTGCATACACACACAAACATATATATCGTCAACAAAGCATAACTCTTAACCAGTCGTGACTGCACATTCTTCAAACCTGTGCGTTCCGAAACAAAGCAGCTTGCCTTTTGCACGACCTGCTAGGAGGTTTCCTCACGCCAGAGGTGCCGTGTCACACCGCGACGCACAATGCGCCGCACGAACCAGCACGCCGCACGAACCAGCACACACTTCGACCTATGCCCCCCCTTCAAGATGTTTATGAAAATTAAACGAGCCGAAGGCGAGCAGGAGGTTCCCTCGCGCCAAAGGCGCAGTGTCACACCGCGACGGATAATGCGCCGCATGAACCAGCACGCCGCACGAACCAGCACACACTTCGACCAACACACACTTCGACCTATGCTCCCCCTTCAAGATGTGAATGAAAATTAAAC
>NC_057795.1:97534790-97592071 GCF_018294505.1 Triticum aestivum | reverse complement strand
CCTTCAAGATGTTTATGAAAATTAAACGAGCCGAAGGCAAGCAGGAGGTTCCCTCGCGCCGGAGGCGCCGTGTCACACCCGACGCGCAATGTGCCGCACGAACCAGCACGCCGCACGAACCAGCACACACTTCGACCAACACACACTTCGACCTATGCCCCCCTTCAAGATGTTTATGAAAATTAAACGAGCCGAAGGCAAGCCGGAGGTTCCCTCGCGCCGGAGGCGCCATGTCATACCGCGACGCACAATGCGCCGCACGAACCAGCATGCTTTTCTTCAATTTAGTAAAGTTATACACCTGTGCCTGTTCTAGTGCTCACCTGTGCCTATAAAGAAGTCACACGATTGAACAATTCTGAAGAGTGCCGTTTTACAATAAAATGTTGCTTGTTTTTCGTTACTTGAAAGGTCACATATGATAGTGTTGGTAGTCTCCGCCCGTAACTACCCCATAAATCTCCATTACCCGGAAATGTAATGGGAACAGAAAGGGAAACGTGAAAGGGAAACAGGGAACCAAGCGCGCGAACTGGTATTTATTTGTGTTTTCGCGCGGAAAGAGAAAACGGAAAAATGTGATAGTATGAGGGTCAAAGTGCAAAACGCACGAAACCACAAACCGGAAAGGGAAAACCGGGAACCAACCGCGCCACCTGGTTTTCCCTGACAGGAGCGCTCCGCGCGAGACATTTGTCACGCGCGGGGCGCTCCCGATCCGCTCGTTACGAGCGCTCCTTCGGAGCGCTCCCGCTCGTTAACTAGTTGCTCCCGTAAGATCCACCCTGTCAAACAGGAATCTCCTCTTGGACGTGCGTCAAAGTGTCGGTCTTTCGCACAGAGGTAATGATCGAGCGATGACCTGGGCCGGGTCCATTAACATTTTGCAGTGTTTCCCTGTTTTGGGAACCTTCTAGAAGGTACCCTCAACCGGTTTTCCTTTTTTTTTCTGGTTTTTCATTATTTTTTTCGTTTTCTGTTTATTTTCTTCTTTATTTTTTCTTTTCCTTTCCTTTTTTGTTTCTTTTTTTGTTCCTTTTTTATGTTTACAATTTTTTTAAAGAGTTCATGATTTGAAATTTGTTCCGAAACATAAAAAATGTCGTGCTTATAATTTTTTAAAATTTTATAAAAATGTTCCTGTTTTTGAAAAAATTGTTCATAAATACAAAAATTATTTTATTTTTAAAATTTGTTCATGAATTTGAAGAAATGTTCCCTTTTCATATTTGAATGTTTTGCTCTTGAATTGGAAACTTGATCACAAATTCAAAAAATGTTCAAGTTTTTGAATCGTTGGTCACGTGTTCAGAATCTGTTCGTGTTTCAATTTTGTTGGGATTTTTAGAATTGTTTTCTGTTTTGAAATTTGTTTTAAAAATGAAAAATATGCTTCTGATTTAAAAAATGTTCCCGTTTTAATTTTTTTTGTCATAATGTGAAAAATGTTCATGTTTATAAAATGTTCAGAATATTAAAAATTGTACCTGTTTTCAAACGACATGATCATTTTTTTAAAAATGTTCGGGAGTTTTGAAAAATGCTCCTGCTTCCCAAAAGTTGTTCAACAGTTCAAAAAGTGTTCCCATTTTCAAAAACTATTCAGAATATTAAAAACTGTCTCACAAATTCAATTACTGTTTGCATTTTCAGAAAAATGTTTAAGACTTTTGAAATAAGTTTAAAAATTCAAAAAGAGTTCTCATTATCAAATTTTGTTCTCAAAATGCAATAAGTGTTTGAGTTTTTAAAAAATGTTGGAATTTCGAAAAATGTTTGAACGTTCCAAAGTTTGTTCCCATTATCAATTTTTTGTTCTCAAAATTCAATAAATGTTTGCATTTTCATCAAATGCTCTGGAATTTCAAAATTCTTTTTGTCGAAAAATGTTCACGTTTTTATGTTATTTTTTGAAAACTTGAAAAACTGGCTGAGTTATTCAATAAACTATTGGATTTTCAAACATTGTTCGTTGGAAAAAAGAAAACACAATTTCCAAATAAAGTTCGAAAAAATTTAAAAACCTGTCTGAATTCTGCTTTGAAATTAGTCCTTATACGATCATGCTCCCCTTTTTGCATGAAAAGTTTGTTAGCTCTAGTGGTTAGCTTCTCTTGTACTCCCTCTGTCCCAAATTACTCGTCGCAAAAATGGATAGAAATGGACGAATCTATAACTAAAATATATCTAGATACATCCATATCTGCGACAAGTAATTCGGGACGATGGGAGTACATAAGAAGAAGGTCGAAAGTTCGAATCCTAGGCAATATTTTTCGCGCTTTCTTTTTTCTTTTTAACATCGCTGCGCTACAAACAGTCGCGCTCGCTACAGCGCCCACTATTGGGCCGGCCCACTTCTGGGGTACCATGCATGCATCGCGTGGCTGTTCGACGCAAAACGCGTCGAATAGGAGCTCCCTGTAGTTACTCAAGAAAAAAAGGAGCCCCCTGTAAACATGGAAATCCTATTCGCCGCTCGCTGCGGCGAATTGTAGCTATTTCCCAGAAGCGAGCGAGGCGAAAGTTCGGGGTTGGGCCGGCCAATTTTAATGGTGCACCGATACCGGTTTTGGAAACCTTCTCTGATGTTTCTAGCTGGTTTTTTCCGGTTTTGGGAACGTTCTAGAAGGTTCCTAAACCGGATTTTTCCTTTTCAGTTTCTCTTTCGTTTTTTACTCTTTCGTATTTTCTGTTTCTTTTTTTAAATTTATTCCACTTTTTCTGGAACTTAAAAAATGTTCGAATTTTTTAAAATTTGTTAAAGTTTATTGGAAAATGATTCTGTCCTCAAAGTTTGTTCACATTTTTCGCAAAATGTTTCTGTTTTCAAATTTTAATCAGAAATTCAAAAAATAAGATTTTCAAAAAAAAGTTTTGCTCCTTTTCAAAAAATGTTAAAAAACGCATAATAGTTTACATTTTTTTTAAATGTTCGCTTTTCCCATTTCTTTCCTTTTTCACTTTATTCAACTTTTGATGTAATTTAAAAAATGTTCCAATTTTCCAAGTTTTGTTCAATTTTTCAATTTTTCGGAAAATGTTTCCTTTCTCAAATGTTTTTTCACATTTTTCCAAAAATGTTTCTGTTTTCAAATTTTGTTCAGAAATACAAAAAAACCGGATTTAAAAAAATCATTTGCTCCTATTCAAAAAATGTTCAAAAATGATAACAATTTACAATTTCAAAAAATGTTTGCTTTTTTAAATTTTGTTCACAAACTAAAAAGGTCAATGATTTCAAGAACTTGTTCCCATTTTACAAATTTGGACACACATTCATATAAATGTTATGTTTTAAAATTTGTTCACAAATTCAAAAATCTTCGCATTTTAAATTTTTTCACAAATTAACGTTGTTTCCATTTTGCAAATTCGTTCACAAATTCAACAGTTGTTACATTTTCAAAATTTGTTCACAAATTCAAAAAAAAATTTATGTTTTCAAATTTTATTCACCAATTCAAATAATGTTTAGGAGGAATTTGTTTTTTTAGTTTTGTTAAAATTGTTCGTAATTTCAGAAAAAGTTCATGTTTTCGCTTTTGTGTTTTTTTTAAATATTTACAATTTTTTTTTGGAAATTTGGCGAACTGGTTTTAAGTTTTGTCACTGTTTGTTAGTTTCTTTATGTTTCGTGTTGTTATTCGTTCACTTGGACTAGCCATTGTTGGTGGCTAGCGCGGCGTGTGCATCTACATGAGGTGGTCAGTTCGATCCCTAGTGCGAACTGTCTTTTGCGTTTTTTTATCTCATGAAGCAAAGCCAGCGCAAATGGGGCCGGCCTAGGGTGAGCTGCACCCAGTGCGAAGCCGCGACTCCTTGACGTAGAGAGCGTCGTACAGGAGCTCCGTTAAACATGTCAGCACGCACACCACACACTCTCCTTCCACGCGCGACTATTGGGCCGGCCCAAGAGCAGGGCTAGACGCCCCAGTTTTTTATTTCGTTTTCTAACCTTCGCTTTTTTCTTTTTTTTCTTTTTAGTTTTCTTCTTTAAAATATTTCCGAATTAAAAAATAATTCCATTTTATAAAATATGAACTTTCAAAAATGTTCTAGAAATCATAAGATGTTCGTGGTTTAGAAAATGTTCATGATTTTGGAAAAACATGTTCGTGAATTCAAAAAATATTCATGAATATCACAAAAATGCTCGCTGATACAAACAATGTTCGTGATTTCAAAGAAACTGCACGTCAATAAATAAAATTTAAATTCAATGAACTTTCTTTGAATTTGATGAAGATATTTTGAATCATAGGCTACTTTTCGATTCATGCAAATATTTTTTGAATATGATGAACATTTTTTGAGCTCGATTAAAAGAAATTGAATTTCACATATTTTTTTGAATTAGTGAACAATTCTAAATATGTTGAAAATATTTTAAAACTATCATGAACATGTTTAAAATATGATGAACAAATTCTGAATTCAGTTGTCAAAAATTGAATTTTAGAAAATGTTCCCTGATTTCAAAAAATGTTCCCCGATTTCAAAAAACGTTCACCGATTTGAAAAAAAACTGTTCCCAATTGCAGCAAACAACTCGCAAATTTGTTCCTTTTTTAGTTTGAGAAGGCTTTAGTACCATCCCACACCAGTTTCTCGTGAATATTTTTTGAATATGATGAACATTTTTTGAGCTCGATGAGAAATATTTGAATTTGAAATAATTTTTGAATTCGTAAACAATTTTGAATATGTGAACATATTTTAAATGTGTCATGAACATTTTTAAAATATGATGAACAAATTCTGAATTCAATGGAAAAAAAGTTGAATTTTAGAAAATTTTCCCCAATTTCAGAAAATGTTCACCAATTTTAAAAAAATTGTTCCCAGATTGCAGCAAAAAACTCGCAAATTTGGGAAAACCGGAATATAAAACAGAAAAGGAAAAAAAGAACAAAAGAGAAAGAAATATACAAGATTAGACATTTAGACGTGAAAGGGAAAAAAGAAAGAAGAAGAAGAAGAAGAAAAACCAAAAGAAAAAGGAAAAAGTTTGTTTTAAGCCGGCTGATTTCTCTCTCCCGCAAACCGTCTCCTGCGGTTGACACGTGTTCCCTGTGGGACGCACCCACGGCCCACCACATCCACTCCCTCTCCACCTTATCCTCTCACACCCCAACCGCTCGTCATCTCTTTCTCTCGATCCAGTCGCTGCGTCTTCTTCCTCTCGTCTCTTCCCCTCTTGTGCTCTCCTCTAACCCCATCGCCTACTGAATCTCGCTGCAGCAGTTGTTGTTGCTGCAAACGAAGAAGCATCGCCGCCGGGCGGCGTGGTGAAGTCCATGTACGCGCACCGCCGCGGTGATGAACCTCATGGATGCAGCACACCATTGATGCAAGTGGGGCAGCGTATGCAGCTCGCCGCCGGCGCCGTTGCAGCAACTTCGGCGGTGATGCGTGGCTTCAATGGAGCGCTTGCCGGCGCTCCCCCCAGCGCTGCAACGGAGCTCGCCGGAGCTGCAATGAAACGCTCGTCGGCGCTGCAACGGAGCTCGCCGGAGCTGCAATGAAATGCTCGTCGGCGCTGCAACGGAGCTCGCCAGAGCTTCAATGAAGCGCTCGTCGGTGCTCCCTCCCGGCGCTGCAACGGAGCTCGCCGGAGATGTAATGAAGAGCTCGCCGACGCTCCCTCCCGGCGCTGCAACGGAGCTCGCCGGAGCTGCAATGAAGCGCTCGTCGGCGCTCCCTCCCGGCGCTGCAACGGAGCTCGCCGGAGATGTAATGAAGAGCTCGCCGACGCTCCCTCCCGGCGCTGCAACGGAGCTCGCCGGAGCTGCAATGGAGCGCTCGTTGGCGCTCCCTCCCGGCGCTGCAACGGAGCTCGCCAGAGCTACGATGGAGCGCTTGCCGGCGCTCCTCCTGGCGCTACAACGGAGAGCTGTAATGAAGCGCGTCGGCGCTCCCTCCCGGCGCTGCAACGGAGCTCGCCAGATCTACGATGGAGCGCTTGCCGGCGCTCCTCCTGGCGCTACAACGGAGAGCTGTAATGAAGCGCGTCGGCGCTCCCTCCCGGCGCTGCAACGGAGCTCTCAATGGCGCTCTCAGAGCTGCGATGCAGCTCCCGACGCTGCAATGGAGCAGTCGTCGGTGTTGCTTTGAAGCATCCAGCGGAGGACGCGGCCTACTGCACCGGCAACCAGTGGCACCACCGCCGCCGGCGCTGCAATCAGGGGCTAGAAGGTGGCCGGCCGCCGATATAGAAGAGAGAGCGATGAAGGGAGGGGGGCGTGTGCTGCTGGAGCGATGCAGGATCCGCAAGAGGGCCAAGCGACGGTCGCGATGGTGTGTATCTAGCGGTTGTAGAGGCGACTTATGTTTCCCTCAAATCAATCGGATGATTTGTAGCATCCGCCAAAGAAAAAACAAGAGAAAAGGAAAACCGGTGTGGGATGGTTCTAAAACCTTCCCAAAATCGAAGAGGAACAAATATGGGTTGGCCCACTTGTTCGCACAGGGACCGTGGGGCCGGCCCATTACTGTGTCTGTTAATTCGCAAAAAGAGAAAAAGCATCATTACGATACGAATCGAACCGGCGACCTCTTTCCTCGCACTTCCTTCTAACGGGGAAATATCTCGTGCACCCAAGCTTGTGGTGCTACCGGTGCATCAAACTCGCATTATGCTTTTAAAATGTTCAAAAAATTCTAAAAAAAAAGTTAGCACACTCACACAACATCAATGTAGGTTGTCACAAAATTTCAAGTCAAAATTCGAAACATAACTCGAAAAACAAAAATGACAAATTCAACACTAAATAATACATAACATATCTTGGGATTTAGATTTGGCTCATTATCAAACTGATGTCAAATTTGTCATTTTTGTATCTCAAAAAATATTTCGAATTTGTATACGAAATTTTGTGACATCATACATTGATGTCGCATTAACGTGCTAGAATTTTTTCAGATTTTTCAAAATATTCTATAGCATCCGGTGTACCGGTAGCACCACAAGCGCGGGTGCACCGGATACATTCCCTCATTCTAACAACCAACGCACCACAAGCCGGGATCTATTGACTTCAACTCTTCCTCACTTTTATGCCTTCCTTCTCTGTTTCCTTTTTTCTTTATCCTTTTTTTCATTTTGGTTTTCTGTTTTTCTTCTTCTTCTTCTTCTTCTTCCAGGTTTCCTCCCTCAGCGATTTTCATGTTTTTTATTTTTCTTACATGTGTGAAGTTTTTCCAAGTCGATGATGTTTTTTATAATTTGATGACATTTTGTTTTCAGAATCAATGAAGTTTTTTTATTGAACTATTTTCTAACAATTGATTATTTCCTTTACTATTTCAATGAACCTTTTCCAATTCGATGAACTTTTTTTTCAAAATCTGATGAACTTTATAAATTTGATGAACTTTTTTTAACATTGATAAACTTTTTTCAAATTCAATGAACTTAGTTTCAATGGACATTTTATGAAATTTGATGGACTTTTCCTCAAATTTGAAGATCTTTTTTTCAAATCGATGAACTTATTTTCAAATTTGTGAACTTTTTTCAAATTTGGTGATCTTGTTTGAAAATTGGTGAACTTGTTTATAGCTTCGGTGAACTTTTTCTAAAACCGATGAACTTTTTCAAAATTGGTGAACTTTTTTCAAATCCAATGATTTTTCTAAACTTTGATGAACTTTTTTAAAATTTTTTTAATTGTTTTTAATTCGATGAACTTTTTTCAAAATTTGTTGAACCTTTTCTTAAATTCAATGAACTTTTTTCGTATTTGATGATTTTTTTTCCCAAATTCTATTACCTTTTTATTCCAAAATCGATGAACTTCTTTCACATTTTGTGAACTGTTTTCAAAATCGGTGAATTTTTTTCTAATAGATGAACTTTTCTTATCAAATTTGATGAACTTTTTTTAGAAACGATGAACTTTTCCAATTCGTGAACTTTTATCAAAATTTGATAAACTTTGTTTCATAAAAAATATAAAAATGTAAGTTGTATTGGATAATAAATAACAGCGCTGCGATACTTCTTTAAGAGTTCGCGTTATTATTTGTCATACTGGTCTAGTGGCTGTGGTGGTTAGCTGAACCATCATTTGAAGGAGCGGAGCGAGCACGAGTACCCGCACCTGCAAGTTTTTGCGTTTCTTTTTTTCGCGAAACAGTATCTGCGCTGGTGAATGGGTGAGCCGGCCCACTTGGCGCTTGCTGTAGGCGCTGATTGACTTCAGCGGCGCTTAAAGCCCTGAATACGGGTTCCCCTCGTGCGCGACCTACACTCCCAGAACATGCTGGGGGATAGTATGGTACCAATGGGCCATCATTTCAAATTCAAGTGATGCCGGCAAATTTGGAAATGTTCATTTGGTTGAATTTCTCCTGAATTAAAAATATTCATGAATTTCAGTCATAAATTTGGAAAAGCTTTGCGAAGTCTGAAAATGTTTGTGAATCTGTAAAAAAAATCATGAATTTGTAAATAGTTTAAATTTATGGATAAACGAAAACATAAAAAATAAAAGGAAAAGAAAACAGAAGAAAGTAACTTTTCCTTTCCATGACCGAAAACATAAAGAAAAGAAGAAACAAAAAAATGGAAAAGAAAAGGCATTCTAAAAAGGAAGAAAACCAGAATAGCCGACTTTCAAATAGTAGCCAGAAAGAACCTCGCTGGAAAATCCTCGTGAAGAAAACACGGCTCGCGGGCGCGACTATGTCACGCTTCAAGCTAGACAAATCGTCCACTCGCGTCAAGCGACGTGGTAAATGGGTGCGTCAGTAGTCCTTAGTTCGTTCACTTCCTTTATAAATTTCTTCATTCCTCAATTTATTTTTCTATTTTTAATTTTTGTTATTTTTCAAAAACACTAAAATACATATATTTCGAAAACAATTACTTAAGTTTGAGAAAATGTTTGTATAGAGTTAAAGAAATGTTGACAGAAAATTTGGAAATGTTTCAATACGTATTTATAAAAAAGGTTTAGCACATATCCGTAGAAAATTGTTTGAAAATATGTTAATCATGAATTTAAAAAATGTTAAACATGTATAAAAAATATGTCAATTGTATATGATAAATGTATAACGTCTGTGAAAAAGAGTAGAGATAAAACATACATATGAAAAAAGGTTAATCATGTATTTACAAAATGTTGATGTATGAAAACATAAACAACATGTATGCAAAAAAGTAGACATCAAAACATATACATGAAGCAAATGTGAAACATGTATTTAAAAAATGTGAAACATGTATAGTAAAATGTTTCTGATGTATATAAAAAATGTAGAATTATTTATGGCAAAAGGTAGAGTGAAAGTGTGTATATAAAAAGTGTTCCTGATGTATACAAAAAATGTATAATTTATACGCAAAAAATGTAGACATAAAAAAATTAATAATGTATCGTAAATTTTTTAGCACGGGTATAAAAACCTTTCCGATATACAAAAAATTAGAATATGTATGAAGAAAAATTAACATGAAAATATATGCTTGAAATAATATTTAACGTGTGTACATAAAATGTTTTAGATGTATGCGGAAGATGTTTCATGTAGTTGCGAACCACGTGCAAAACTGGGCCGGCAGAAATAATGTAGCACGGAGAGAACCCTTCAGGCGAGCGTATGGTCAAACAAGCGTGATATAGGTTTCGTGTTGGGCTCGCTACGGGTGATATATATCACTAGCGGGCAAAGGCGCGGCGACGCTCATCGTGAATCCCGTACATGTGCCTTTGCTGGTTTTTTCATTGCAAAAAAAAAAAAAAAGCAATGCTTCTTAAGGAGGGCCAATGGTGTGGTAATTTATGTTTCGTTGACGGATTCATGTAATTCCTTGCCTTGTTTTATCTATTACTCTCTCCGTTCCTAAATAGTTGTCTTTCTAGGCATTTTAAATGGACTCAACATACAGATGTATGTAGACATATTTTAGAGTGTAGATTCACTCATTTTGCTCCGTATGTAGTCACTTATTAAAACTTCTAGAAAGACAAATATTTAAGAACAGAGGGAGTACATGTGAGTCTTTGTTGCTTCTTTTTCTTAGTTGTCTTGTATGTCTTGCTTGTCGTCTTGTATTCTGGTTTTGACCAAATAGGTACACCGATCTCCCATGGTTACATAAAAAGAAAAAGGTACAAAAAAGCAAGCACAAAATATAAATAAGGGGAATACAGATGCGGCTGATCATGCATGAAAGAATACAAGATCAGCAGAGAAACCGGTGGAGTGGAAGTTTTTATTTACCTTGTGGTTTCATGTAGGTGTTCGTACCTTTTTCTTTTTTTTAGAGAAAAAGCATCCGCCCGACTTTATATATAAAGCCAACAAGCAAAGTCATGACACAACCGTTCAGACATCACAGAGATAGGAGCAGATAAGAAGTACGATTACATGGCAACCAAGCCAATCGAGGCACGCAGGCCACCCAAGAACCCAAAAGAGCAATAAACTAAGCCATTGCCCTAGATCGCCGCAGCAGGAAGGAAGCCGTAGATCTCATCATAGATAGCATTTCATCGAACGCCTCAAGGTCCACTTCCTTAGTCAATAATCTCCACTGCTGCAAAAAGACGTTGGCTTTAAATAAGCAGCTTACAGGGTTAGCCGGGAAAATATGTTCGATGGTAAACTTGTTCCTCGTAGTCCACAACGACCAACAGATCGTTGCCCAACCAACCCAGAAAACCCTCTTAGACCGAACCGATAAAGAATTAAGGCACCACCGCAAATCCTCGAAGGAAGACGGATTCCAGTTAACATGAAGCTAGTGTCTAATACAACTCCAAAGAAATTTGGCCAGCGAACAATGAAAGAAAATGTGCTCAGTGTTTTCAACAGCCCCACATAAAGCGCATCTATCAGAACCCGGTCCGTTCCTTTTCCTAATCTGATCAGCCGCAGGTAATTTACGACGCAAAGCTTGCCACATGAAAATCTTGATCTTAGGAGGAATGCGGGCCAACCAGATATCCTTAAATTTCACTGTATGGGCGCCAGAGATAAGTTTGGCGTACGCAGACTTGACAGAAAAACGACCAGAGGAGGACTGAGGCCAAACTACCGAGTCTTCTTCCTCCGAGAGCAAGGGGAAGCAGGCAGTAAGACGTTGCCAATCATCCAACTCCGCAGGAGAAAGGGATCGCCGGAAGTTAAGGTCCCAATTGTTAACCGAGAGCTCAAAGATAGAGATCTCCGGAGCAGAGCAATAAGAAAACAAGGTCGGGAAGGCCACCGCGAGGGTGGTGTCACCTACCCACCAATCTAACCAAAAGCGAGTGGACTTGCCATTCCTAACTACAAACTTAACGAGGGACTGAAAAATCGGGCAGACTTTAACAAGTTGGCGCTAACTGAGAGCCACCCGAGGATGAGGCAAGCATGGGGCTCGGGGTAGGGAAATATTTCGCTTTAAGAAAAGATAGCCAGAGGGGGCGCTCCTCAAGAGACATAATTTTCCACCACCACTTTATCATGAGGCACTTGTTCATGACCACCGTATTAATGATACCTAAGCCCCCCATGTTCTTAGGCCTACAAATGAGATCCCATTTAACCATCCTGTATTTGCGTTTGTTGTCGGAAGAGTTCCAGTAAAAGGCCCCCATGTGCTTATCGAAACCAGCATGAATCCCTCCAAACAGGAGATAAAAGCCCATTAGAAACATTGAGAGGGAGGAAAGACAGGCATTAGTAAGGGCAACCTTGCCCGCCTGAGAATTATAGCGACCTCTCCATGGCAGAACCCTGTTCCCTACTTTGGTCACAATCGGAGCGAAATCCTTAGCCAAAAGCTTAAGAGGGGAGATGGGGAGGCCCAAGTATTTTAAAGGGACGAGCCAAGGGAATAATTCAGAAGATGCGCCACTCTCTGGGCTTCAGAATTAGAGACCCCAGTCACAATAACTTCGCTCTTCGAAAAGTTGATTTTAAGACCAGATAACGCTTCGAAACACAAGAGGAGGAATTTCAGGTGTGTGAGGCTAGCCTCATCAAGTTCAACCATAATAATAGTGTCGTTCGCGTATTGAAGATGAGTGATGCCGTTGGGAATCAAGTGAGAGCTGACATGCGAGATGTGACCAGCCAGAGCTACCCGAGTAAGGATGTGAGAGAGAGCATCTGCAACGAAGTTAAAGAACAGAGGGGAAGTCGGATCGCCTTGTCTAAGGCCCTGCCGTTGGCAAAGAAATTGCTTATCTGCCCATTGACCGATATAGCCGTATGGCCTCCCGATACCATCTGCATCAAACGATGAACCACCGCACCCTCAAAGCCTTTAGCTAGAAGAATTTGGCGAAGGAAATCCCAGCTCACAGAGTCGTAGGCCTTCTCGAAGTCCAGCTTAAGAACCACTGCCTTGGTCCCCTTGGAACGTAAGTCATGGACGATCTCATGTAAGCAAATGACACCATCAAGAATGAATCTACCTTTTATAAAAGCAGATTGGAAAGGACTGATGACATGATGGGCGATCAGAGAGAGCCTGGTAGGCAACCCCTTGGCCGGAAGCTTCGCAAAATTGTTGATAAGGGTGATGGGCCTGAATTGGGTAATCAGATCTGCCCCTTTGATTTTAGGAATGAGAGTGAGCACCGCGTAGTTCAGTCTGGAAATGTCAACCATGCCCAGCCAGAAGCCTTGGATAATCGCCAAAATGAGGCCTTTTAACTGCGACCAGAATTACCGGAAGAAAGGGATGGAGAAACCATCAGGCCCAGAGGCTGCGTTAGAGTTGGCAGAACGGATCGCTTCAAAAACCTCCTCTTCAAAAGGAGGGATCATCATTCCCTCGTTCTCAACGTTCGAAATCTGAACGAGGGGGGACCAGAAGGAGGAAGCCAGCCTAAACCCCACCGCAGGTCTGGCGGAGAGGAGAGTGGAGAATAAGTGGACCATGTGTTGCATAATCGCAGGTTGATCAGAGACTCTAACACCCTCAATAAGGAGACTATCAATCCAGCAGCGACGACGCCTACCATTCGCGATGGCAAAGAAGTAGGACGTGGGAGAGTCGCCCTTTAAAGTCCAGTTAATAGTGCCTCTGTGCTTCCAATAAACCTCCTCCTGACGATGGATATCCAACAGGGCCTCTTCAAGGCCGTACCGGATTTGCCACTCGGCGGGGGGAGAGGCCAGTGCCGTCCGCACGAGAGTCAAGTGCGCCGATTTGAGCAGCCATCCTAGCTTTGTCACGCCTTGACTCAGCAGAGTAATATTTAGACCACCCACGGAGAAATTTACGGAGAAAATAGGAACACTGATGCCAGTCGTCCATCGGGCCAAAGGAGCAACGGTGAGAAGACAGGAAAGTCAAAAAAATTTGCGCCAACAAACTAGCAAAACCCTCCACTAGGAGCCAGGAAGCATCAAACTGAAACCTTGGAAAGGACAACACACGATTACCATCATCAAGAATAAGAGGAGAGTGATCCGAACCCACTATGGCTAGGGCTCTAAGGATAGCACGAGGAAACATCGAGTCCCATCTAGAACAAAAGAAAACCCGATCGAGGACAAATCAGATGGGAGAGGTTAGGTGATTCGTCCATGTGAAACGGGCCCCAACCCTAGGAATTTCGCGGATCGCCGTGTCTCTGATAAAAGCATTAAAAGCTTGGTGAATGGCCACGACAAGTTAGAGGAGCTCTTGTCCGAAGGGTATCGCATCAAGTTAAAGTCTCCCCCAATAAGTAAAGGCAGTTGACAGGCATCTAATTTATTATGAAGTTCGTCCAGGAAGATATAAGACAAAGAGTGGTCAGCCGGACCATAAACCACCATGATCTCTAGTAAAGAGTTGAGGGAACGGTGAGACACCACCGTGCTAGCCCAATAAATCCCATGGTTAAAAGCAACAAAGTCGAACATGTCTTTCTTGGTGCCAAGGAGAATGGCCCACGAATGCCCAACAGAGGCCACAAAATTCCAATCAAATCTATCGATCCCAGAAACAACAGAAAGTTCATTTGGGGAGAAGGAAGGCTTGAGAGTCTCAACTAGACCAATAATATCAATATTTTTAGAACGAACCATATCTTTTAGCTGGTCTCTACGCCCCCTAGCACCGAAACCCCTAATATTCCAGAATAGAGCCTTCATCTGAAAGAGAGGTTTTTAATGCGAAGGCTCGACCTGCTAGGAGCCATGCATGATTTGGCACGTTTACCTGCCCCACGCTTAGATACAGCCGCGGGAGCCTGACCAAGGGATGCTTGTATTGTGCAACGCCAGAGCGACCTTCCAGCGGTTGATACACATCGCTTTGGGCAAGCAGCTCGGAAGAAATGCAGAGGTGTACGTTGATGATATACTGGTCAAGTCCTAGGAGGCAAGAACCCTTGTTGAAGATTTGGAGGAGACGTTCGCCAACCCGCGTGAGGTGAAGTTGCGGCTTAATCCTGAGAAATGTGTGTTCGGTGTTCCGTCAGCAAGCTGTTGGGGTTCCTGGTGTCGCACAGAGGAATCGAGGCCAACCCGGAGAAGGTCAAGGCAATAGAAAGGATGAGCCCGCCTCAAACTCTCAAGGAAATGCAGAAGCTAGCATGATGCATGACGTTGCTTGGGCGCTTCATCTCTAAGCTGGGAGAACACGCCCTCCCTTTCTTCAAATTGATGAAGAGGAAGGGCCCATTCGAGTGGACTCCGAAGGCTGACGCGACTTTCCAAGACCTCAAGAAGTAGCTCACCAGCCCACCGGTGATGGTGGCGCCTTGTCCTCTCGAGCCCCTGGTGCTTTACCTGGCCGCCACGCCTTGCTCAGCCAGCGCGACACTAGTGGTGGTCCGCGAGGAGCACACATCCAAGGGAGTGTAGCACGGAACCACACACCCATCCAATACACCTTGACCTCGGGACAACGCACCCGAGGCCATGGCCCAGCCATCAGGAGATGGGGTCCCTGAGGTCACGACCCCTGAGGCCGCAGTGGCCTCTCCTGAGGACGGGCTTCCTGAGGCTCCGTCACCCCGAGAGGAGCAGGACTCGGCGAACACTTCCTCCCAAGCATCCTGTCTACTTCGTCAGCACCGTGCTGCGTGATGTGCGAGCACATTAACCCATGCTGCAGGAGCTCCTCCTGGCGCTCCTCGTCGTCTCCAGAAAGTTGCGCCACTACTTCAAAGGCCACCCTATCAAGGTCGCCTTAGCCTAACCCCCGGAGAGGGTGTTTCGAAGCCCCAACGCTGCAGGAGGGGTTGCCAAATGGAACTTTGAGTTGCAGGCGTTTCAGTTGGAGTTCAGCACCACCCGAGTCATCAAGGGTGCAACCCTCGCCGACTTTGTGGCTGAGTGGACTGACGCGCCAGGCCAAGAGGTGGACAAGGACCGCTCCCTCGCCCCAGGAGACAAAGCGCCTGACGGTTGGTCATGTACTTCGATGGTGCATTCGCACGACAGGGCACGGGGTGGGAGCCGTGCTCATCTCGCCCACCCAAGACAAACTCTACTATGCCATGCAGCTCTGCTTCCAGCACGGTGAGAAGGTCTCCAACAACATCGTCGAATTCAAGGGCCTTATCACCGGGCTCAGGGCCACGGTTTCCCTGGGGGTCAGGCACCTCACCATCAGGGGCGACTCCCAGCTCCTCATCAACTTCTCCAACATAGAGTACACACCGAAGGACAAGCACATGGAGGAATACCTCGAGGAGGTACGCAAAATTGAGAACTAATTCTTGGGTTTGGAGCTGCAACATGTGCCGCGAGGCACGAACAAGGAGGCGGATGACATCGCCAAGAGGGCGTCCCAGTCCCTCCCCCAGGAGCCAGGCGTCTTCGAGAAGCGGCTCTTTAGGCCATCAGTGCCCCCCCCATTGCCGAGAAGACACCGCCTCTGGAGGAACTGCCCGCGACACCCACCACGGGCGCCCCGGCCTGTGGCCCGGCTTCAGGGGCCCGCTCGCTCCTCGCGCTCGAGCCTCAAGAGGGGTGCTGGACCAAGGAATTCAAGGCGTACCTGCTCCAGGGCACCCTGCCAGAGAAGGAAGAGGATGCTGAGCGGGTGGCTCGCCAAGCCATCACATACTACATCCAGAACGGCGGGCTCTACCGGAGGCGCCCGAACGACGTCTCCCTATGGTGCATCTCCAAGGAGCAGGGATACGAGTTGCTAGCCGACATCCATGGTGGGGCTTATGGGCATCAGTCCTCATCATGCACCCCCGTGGGCAAGGCGTTCCGCAATAGGTTCTACTGGCCCATAGCGCTCAACAACGCCACTGAACTGGTAAGATCCTGTGAAGCCTGTCAATTCCATGCCAATCAGATCCACAAGACCTCTCAACTCCAGACCATCCCGCTCTCGTGGCCGTTCGCGGTATGGGGGCTGGATATCTTGGGCCCATTCCCTCGAGCGCCCGGGGGCTACCGCTACCTCTACGTCGCCATCGACAAGTTCACAAAATGCGCAGAGGTGGAAGCTGTCCGCACCATCCCGGCCGGCTCTGCAGTCAAGTTCATCAAGGGCCTCGTAAGCCGCTTCGGGGTGCTGAACTGCATCATCACCGACAACGGCTCTCAGTTCACGAGCAACCTCTTTAAAACATATTGCACTAACCTTGGAACGCAGATATGCTACGCTTCGATGGTGCACCCGCGGAGCAATGGCTAGGCCGAGCGCACTAACGCGGTGGTTTTGAGAGACCTCAAGGCAAGGAACTTCAAGAAAAAGCTTGAGGCCTACGGTAGGGACTGGCTCGACGAACTCCCATCCGTGATGTGGTCCATCCGCACCACCGTGACCAAGCCTACAGGCGAGACCCCGTTCTTCCTTGTCTATGGAGCCGAGGTGGTCCTCCCTCACGAGGTCAGGCATCGCTCCTCGTGGATCCTGGCATTCAACGAGGTGCATAAGGACGCCGCACGGGGGATGGACCTCGTGTTGGGGAAGGAACATCGTCGCCAGGCTTCACTCCGAGCTGTGAGGTACCAGCAGGCACTGCAGCGCTATCACTGCTGCGGCATCCGTTCCAGGACCCTCGAGGTGGGTGACCTCGTCCTGAGGCGGGTGCTCTCCAGGGAAGGGCTTCACAAGCTCTCCCCCATGTGGGAGGGCCCGTTCAGGATTGCCCGTGTCTCCAGGCCTGGTGCCGCGCGCCTGGAGACACACGACGGGGTCCCCATCCAAAATGCCTGGAACATCCAGCACCTCCGGAAGTTCTACCCATAAAGAAGGCTCCGCTCCTATGAAGGTCTCCGCTCGTGACACTCTCACTAATAATGAGTGGGGATGTACATGCCCCGGAGTCTCCTGGGCGTCGCCCTTGGGCCTCACGAGGGCTCCCTCCCATGTCCTAGTGGAAGCACTTAGCTCTGTGCTGGTGAGAAGACTAGAATAGGTGCCGAACGCGGCTGTTCTTTTGCTTGCTTTCTGTATCTGATTTGCGACTTCTTGAATAGAATTTGGGGTTTCGGCGTCTCTTTCTTGGGGTTGGGAATCTTTCTTCTTGCCTCGTTCGTTTCTCTCATGCCCTGCATCAGGAGACCCTAGGAGGAGTGGCAGTTGCCCGTCACTCCTCCTCGTGCGTCCCACATGCGGGGGCTAGGAAGGTGAGCATGCTCAAGGCTTCCCGCGAGCACACCTCGCCAAAGCATTAGTCTCTGGCTCCTTTGGCATATCTGTCCTCGCGCGACACTCTCGGACGAGCTTGTAGGCACTGCACACCCGGGGCCTCCTAGTCCTATAACTACGAGGGCCCTCCTCCTGTAGCCTGGTGACCACAAGGGCATCCTTCGACAAGGAGAGCTCCTGCGGCGTCGAAGTTCACCATCAGGAGATCTAAGATAAGTTACCCAAACCACACTCAATAGCAACACAAGCATCAGGAAGTAGCATAGAAGTAATAACATAACAGTGCATGCGCCATAGTCCATTACACGCCCTAGTAGGGCTTCCTACTTCTTATTTTTGCAGCAAAAAAAAGAAAAGGCAAGCGCACATCGATGACAGCTCTTGAGGCCCCGGCTCCGGCAGCACCCGGGCTCACTCAGAGCCCTCCTCCCGCTTCACTGGGGCGCAGTGGCGACGCGACTTGCCTCCCCCCTGATCCGGGCACGGTAGCTCGTGTGAGACATGGTCGCTGGAGCTTTCTGCGGAGGAGAATCCATCGCCAAGGGCAAGGTCATCACCGACGACGATGCCGCCCCTCCGTCCACCGTCATCTTCGTCATCACGGTCGCTCTCCGGGCAGCACCCTACACGCGGGCCATCCTCCCCGAAGATCCTCACGTAGAGGGTCGCGACAGCGTCATACCTGAAGTGGAGGGTGCACTGCTACGTCTTGAGCTTGCATTGGTTTTCCTTGAAGAGGAAAGGGTGATGCAACAATAGTAGCATAAGTATTTCCCTTAGTTTTGAGAACCAAGGTATCAATCCAGTAGGAGGCTCCTCACAAGTCCCACGCACCTACACAAACAAACAAGAACTCGCAACCAACACAATAAAGGGGTTGTAAATCTCTTCACGGCCACTTGCGAAAGTGAGATCTGATAGAGATAATATGATAAGAAAAATATATTTTTTGGTATTTTATGATATAGATTGGAAAAGTAAAGATGCAAATAAAAGTAGATTGAAAGCTTATATGATAAGAGATAGACCCGGGGGCCATAGGTTTCACTAGTGGCTTCTCTCAAGATAGCATAATTATTATGGTGGGTGAACAAATTACTGTCAAGCAATTGATAGAAAAGCGAATAATTATGAGATTATCTAGGCATGATCATGTATATAGGCATCACGTCCGTGACAAGTAGACTGAAACCTGCATCTACTACTATTACTCCACACATCGACCGCTATCCAGCATGCATCTAGAGTATTAAGTTCATGAAGAATAGAGTAACGCATTAAGAAAGATGACATGATGTAGAGGGATAAACTCATGCAATATGATATAAACCCCATCTTTTTATCCTTGATGGCAACAATACAATACGTGCCTTGCTGCCCCTGCTGTCACTAGGAAAGTACACTACAAGATTGAACCCAAAGCTAAGCACTTCTCCCATTGCAAGAAAGATCAATCTAGTAGGACAAACCAAACTGATAATTCAAAGAGACTTGCAAAGATAACTTAATCACACATAAAAGAATTCAGAGGAGATTCAAATATTTCTCATAGATAAACTTGATCATAAACCCACAATTCATCGGATCTCGACAAACACACCGAAAAAAGAGTTACATCAAATAGATCTCCAAGAAGAGGAAGGAGAAATTTGTATTGAGAATCAAAGAGAGAGAAGAAGCCATCTAGCTAATAACTATGGACCCGAAGGTCTGTGGTAAACTACTCACAATTCATCGGAGAGGCCTTGGAGATGATGTAGAAGCCCTCCGTGATCTATTCCCCCTCCGACGGAGCACCGACGAAGCCTCCAAGATGGGATCTCGCGGATACAGAAGGTTACAGCGGTGGAAATAGTTTTTTGTGGTCGCCTCTGATGTTTTTGGGGTACATGGGTATATGTAGGAGGAAGAAGTAGGTCGGTGGACGCTCGAGGGCCCCACAAGGGTGGGGGGCGCGCCGGGCACCCTCATGGCCGCCTCGCTTGTTTCTTGACTTCCACTCCAAGTCCTCTGGATCACGTTTGTTCCAAAAAGATCGCTCCCGAAGGTTTCATTCCGTTTGGACTCCGTTTGATATTCCTTTTCTTCGAAACACTAAAATAGGAAAAAATAGCAATTCGGGCTGGGCCTCCGGTTAGTAGGTTGGTCTAAAAAACGATATAAAAGTGTAAAGTAAAGCCCATAAACATCCAAAACGGGTAATATAATAGCATGGAACAATCAAAAATTATAGATACGTTGGAGACGTATCAAGCATCCCCAAGCTTAATTCCTGCTCGTCCTCGAGTAGGTAAATGATAAAAACAGATTTTTTGATGTGGAATGCTACCTAGCATAATTCTCAATGTAATTTTCTTTATTGTGGCATGATTGTTCAGATCAAATGATTCGAGATAAAAGCTTATAAAACATAAAAATAGTAATACTTCGAAGCATACTAACAAATAACCATGTCCTATCAAAATAACATAGCCAAAGAAAGCTTATCCCTACAAAATCATATAGTTAGTCCATGCTTCATCTCTATTACACAAAATACTCCCCTTATGCATAACCCCGATGAGGAGCCGAGCAATTGGTTCATACTTTTTAACGCGCTTCAGCCTTTTCAATTCTTACACAATACATGAGCGCAAGCCATGGACATAGCAATATGTGGTATATGGTGGTGGTTATGAAGACAAAGAGGGAGAAGATAGTCTCACATCAACTAGGCATATCAACGGGCTATGGAGATGCCCATTAATAGATATCAATGTGAGTGAGTAGGGATTGCCATGCAACAGATGCACTAGAGCTATAAATATATGAAAGCTCAACAAAAGAAACTAAGTGGGTGTGCATCCAACTTGCTTGCTCACGAAGACCTAGGGTGTTTTGAGGAAGCCCATCATTGGAATATACAAGCCAAGTTCTATAATGAAAAATTCCCACTAGTATATGAAAGTGACAATATAAGAGACTCTCTATCATGAAGACCATGGTGCTACTTTGAAGCACAAGTGTGGAAAAAAAGATAGTAGCATTGTCCCTTCTCTCTTTTCTCTGATTTTTTTCTTTTCTTTTTTTTTCTTTTTTTCTTTTTATTTTTGGTGGGCTTCTTTGGCCTCTTTTCTTTATTTGGGCTTCTTTGGCCTCTTTTTTTATAAAGTCCGAAGTATCATCCCAACATGTGGGGGAATCATAGTCTTCATCATCCTTTCCTCACTTGAGACAATGCTCTAATAATGAAGATCATCACACTTTTATTAATTTATAACTCAAGAATTACAACTCAATACTTAGAACAAAATATGACTCTATGTGAATGCCTCCGGCGGTGTACCGGGATATGCAATGAATCAAGAGTGACATGTATGAAAAATTATGAAGGTGGCCTTGCCACAAATACAATGTCAACTACATTATCATGCAAAGTGCAATATGACAATGATGGAGCATGTCATAATAAACAAAACAGTGGAAAGTTACATGGCAATATATCTCGGAATGGCTATGGAAATGCCATAATATGTAGGTATGGTGGCTGTTTTGAGGAAGGTAAATAATGGGTTCATAATACCGGCGAAAGTTGCGCGGCACAATAGAGGCTAGCAAAGTGGAAGGGTAAGTGTGCGTATGTCCATGGACTCACATTAGTCATAAAGAACTCATATACTTATTGCAAAAATTTATTAGCCCTTGAAGCAAAGTACTACTACGCATGCCCCTAGAGGGATAGATTGGTAGGAAAAGACCATCGCTCGTCCTCGACTGCCACTCATAAGGAAAGCACTCAAAGAGCACCCCATGTAACAAATTTGTCACACAACTTTTACCATGCGTGCATGCTACGGGACTTGCCAACTTCAACACAAGTATTTATCAATTTCATAATTACCCAACTAGCATGACTCTAGCATTATTACCTTTATATCTCAAAACAATTATCAAGAATCAAATTGATCATAGTTTTTAATGCACTTTCTATGATAGTTTTTATTATACCCAACTTGGATGCTCATCATTCTAGGACCAACTTTATAACCATAGCAAATACCATGCTGTTCTGAAAGACTCTCGAAATAATATAAGTGAAGAATGAGAGATCAACAATTTCTTCAAAATAAAGCCACCGCCGTGCTCTAGAAAATATAAGTGAAGCACATAGAGCAAAATTATCTAGCTCAAAAGATATAAGTGAAGCACATAGAGTATTCTAGTAAATTCTAGATCATGTGGGTTTCTCCAAAAAGGTGTGTACAGCAAGGATGATTGTGGTAAACTAATAAGAAAATACTCATATCATACAAGACGATCCAAGCAAAACACATATCATGTGGCGAATAAAAATATAGCTCCAAGTAAAGTTACCGATAGACGAGGACGAAAGAGGGGATGCCTTCCGGGGCATCCCCAAGCTTAGGATTTTGGTTATCCTTGAATATATTGGGGTGCCATGGGCATCCCCAATCTTAGGATTTTGCCACCCTTTATTCCATAGTCCATCAAATCTTTACCCAAAACTTGAAAACTTCACAATACAAAAGTCAACAGGAAATCTCATAAGATCCGTTAGTGCAAGAAAGAAAAACTACCACATAAGGTACTGTAATGAACTCACTCTTTATTTATATTGGTGTTAAACCTACTGTATTACAACTTCTCTATGGTTCATACCCCTACATACTAGCCATAGATGCATCAAAATAAGCAAACAACACACTAAAAGCAGAATCTGTCAAAAACAGAACAGTCTGTAGCAATATGTAACTTTCGAATACTTCTGGAACCTTAAAAATCCTACCAAAATAGGACGTACTAGGCAATTTGTCTATTGATCTACAGAAAAAAGAATCAACGCAAAATCACGTTTCTGTGATTTATTGAATTTTTTCTCGTGAGCGCAAAGTTTCTATTTTTCAGCAGAATCAAATTAACTCTTACCATAGGTTATCCTATAGGTTCTACTTGGCACAAACACTAATTAAAACAAGAAAACACATCTAACCAGAGAGTATATGCAAAATTTATTACTAAACAGAAGCAAAAACAAAGAAACTAAAATAAAATTGGGTTGCCTCCCAACTAGCGCTATTGTTTAACACCCCAAGCTAGGCATAAAAGCGAGGATAGATCTAAATAGTGCCATCTTTGGCACTTGATTCTTTAATAGAGCACTTGTAATCCTTAGGTAATTCTTTATTTTTAGTAATGATTAAACTTCTAGGCAAGAAATCAAGAAATTTACTTGTAGCAAAGGGTTCCTCAATGATAGTGGAAAAACTGGGGTGAACACTTATGGATTTGAGATCCGCATTTTCCTTACTAGAAGATTCACCCTTATTTTTAGGAACATACATTAATTTGCCAAATTTAATAGGAGGAGTTGGAGTATTTTTCATGGATGAAAAGGCAGACCCTAAGTTAGTAATTATATCCTCAAGTTTACCAATTCTTGTAGAATCTTGTTCTATTCTTTCATTAACTATAGGTTCCTTTTCTTTAAGATTTTTTAGAGTAACTCCAACCTTAGATCCATATTGAGTAATTTATTTGTGGATCTTTTTATCCAAATTTTCAATTAACTCGACAGTAGCAACTTTATTTTCAATAATTTCAAGCCTTTGCATCACATGTTCTAAAGTTAAAACTGTTCCGTTAACCAAAATAGGCGGTAGACCGAACAAATATGTCATGGCATTGTAAGCATCAAAAGTATGGCTACCCAAAAAATTCCCTCCGGTAATGGTATCAAGAATGTATCTATTACAAGGGGTAATGCCTACATACAAATTGCGAAGAAGAACGGAAGTGGATTGCTTCCTAGTAGATCTATTTTGAGCATTGCAAATTCTATGCCAAGCATCTTTTAGATTTTCTCCCTCCCTTTGTTTAAAATTAAGAACTTCATGATCGGGAGTATTAATGATGATAGGAGGACTAGCCATGATATCAAGATAAATAACTAACACACGAGCACACGGAAAGGCAAGTGAAAGAGAGAGGAGATTGGGAAAGAGAGGGCGAATAAAACGACAAAGGTGAAGTGGGGGAGAGGAAAACGAGAGGCAAATGACAAATAATGTAATGCGAGGGAGATGAGTTTGTGATGGGTACTTGGTATGTCTTGACTTGAGCGAAGACCTCCCCGACAACGGTGCCAGAAATCCTTCTTGCTACGTCTTGATCTTGCGTTGGTTTTTCTTCAAGAGGAAAGGGTGATGCAGCAATAGTTGCGTAAGTATTTCCCTCAATTTTGAGAACCAAGGTATCAATCCAGTAGGAGGCTCCTCACAAGTCCCACGCACCTACACAAACAAACAAGAACTTGCAACCGACGCAATAAAGGGGTTGTCAATCCCTTCACGGCCACTTGCGAAAGTGAGATCTGCTAGAGATAGTATGATAAGATAAATATATTTTTGGTATTTTATGATATAGATTGGAAAAGTAAAGATGCAAATAAAAGTAGATTGAAAGCTTATATGATAAGAGATAGACCCGGGGGTGATACATCTCCAACATATCTATAATTTTTGATTGTTCCATGCCATTATATTACCTTTTTGGATGTTTATGGGCTTTATTTTACACAATTATATCATTTTTGGGAATAACCTACTAACCGGAGGCACAACCCGTATTGCTGTTTTTTTTGCCTATTTCAGTATTTCGAAGAAAATGAATATCAAATGGAGTCCAAAAGGAATGAAACCTTCGGGAGCGTGATTTTTGGAACGAACGTGATCTGGAGGATTTGGAGTGCAAGCCAAGAAGCAGCCGAGGCGGCCACGAGATAGGAGGGCACGCCCACCCCTCCTAGGCGCGCCCCCTGTCTCATGGGCCCCTCGAGCGGCCACCGACGTACTTATTCTTCCTATATAAGCCTACATACCCCAAAAACATCCAGGGAGCCACCAAAGAAATATTTCCGCCACCGTAACCTTCTGTATCCGCGAGATCCCATCTCGGAGCCGTCGCCGACATTCTGCCGGAGGGGGAATCCACCACGGAGGGCTTCTACATCAACACCATAGCCCTTTCGATGAGTTGTGAGTAGTTTACCACATACCTTCGAGTCCATAGTTATTAGCTAGATGGCTTCTTCTCTCTTTTTGGATCTTAATACAATGTTCTCCCCCTCTCTTATGGAGATCTATTCGATGTAAACTCTTTTTGCGGTGTGTTTGTCGAGATCCGATGAATTGTAGGTTTATGATCAAGTTTATCTATGAATAATATTTGAATCTCCTATGAATTCTTTTATGTATGATTGAGTTATCTTTGCAAGTCTCTTTGAATTATCGGTTTGGTTTGGCCTACTAGATTGATTTTTCTTGCCATGGGAGAAGTGCTTATCTTTGGGTTCAATCTTGCGGTGTCCTTACCCAGTGACAGAAAGGGTTGCAAGGCATGTATTGTATTGTTGCCATCGAGGATAAAAAGATGGGGTTTATATCATATTGCTTGAGTTTATCCCTCTACATCATGTCATCTTTCTTAATGCGTTACTCTGTTCTTATGAACTTAATACTCTAGATGCATGCTGGATAGCGGTCGATGTGTGGAGTAATAGTATTAGATGCAGGCAGGAGTCGGTCTACTTGTCACGGACGTGATGCCTATGTACATGATCATGCCTAGGTAATCTCATAATTATTCGCTTTTCTATCAATTGCTCGACAGTAATTTGTTCACCCACCGTAATACTTATGCTATCTTGAGAGAAGCCACTAGTGAAACCTATGGCCCCCGGGTCTATCTTTTATCATATAAGCTTTCAATCTACTTTTATTTGCATCTTTATTTTCTGCATCTATATTATAAAATACCAAAAATATATTTATCTTATCATATTATCTCTATCGGATCTTACTTTCGCAAGTGGCCGTGAAGGGATTGACAACCCCTTTATCGTGTTGGTTGCGAGTTCTTTGTTTGTTTGTGTAGGTTTGTGGGACTTGTGAGGAGCCTCCTACTGGCTTGATACCTTGGTTCTCAAAAACTGAGGGAAATACTTATGCTACTGTGCTGCATCACCCTTTCCTCTTCAAGGAAAGCCAACGCAAGCTCAAGACGTAGCAAGAAGGATTTCTAGCGCCATTGTCGGGGAGGTCTTCGCTCAAGTCAAGACATACCAAGTACCCATCACAAACTCATCTCCCTCGCATTTACATTATTTGCCATTTGCCTCTCGTTTTCCTCTCCCCCACTTCACCCTTGCCGTTTTATTCGCCCTCTCTTTCCCAATCTCCTCTCTTTTCCGCTTGCCTTCTTCTTCCTCTCTCTTTCGCTTGCCTTTTTCTTTTTGCTTGTGTGTTGGATTACTTGTCGCCATGGTGCAAGATAATACCAAATTGTGTGATTTCTCCAATACCAATAATAATGATTTCCTTAGTACTCCGATTGCTCCTCTTAATGATGTTGAATCTTGTGAAATCAATGCTGCTTTGCTGAATCTTGTTATGAAAGATCAATTCTCCGGCCTTCCTAGTGAAGATGCCGCTACCCATCTAAACAACTTTGTTGATTTGTGTGAGATGCAAAAGAAAAAAGATACAAATAATGATATTGTTAAATTGAAGTTATTTCCATTTTCACTTAGAGATCGTGCTAAAGTTTGGTTTTCGTCTTTGCCTAAAAATAGTATTGATTCTTGGAACAAGTGCGAAGATGCTTTTATCTCTAAGTATTTTCCTCCCGCTAAGATCATCTCCCTTAGGAACAATATTATGAATTTTAAACAACTTGATCATGAGCATGTTGCCCAATCTTGGGAAAGAATGAAATTAATGATTCACAATTGCCCTACTCATGGTTTGAATTTATGGATGATCATACAAATTTTTTATGTCGGATTAAACTTTGCTTCTAGAAATCTTTTAGATTCAGCCACCGGAGGCACGTTTATGGAAATCACGTTAGGAGATGCTACAAAACTTCTTGATAATATTATGGCTAATTATTCTCAATGGCACACCGAACGATCTACTAGTAAAAAAGTGCATGCTATAGAAGAAATTAATGTTTTGAGTGGAAAGATGGATGAGCTTATGAGACTGTTTGCTACTAAGAGTTCTTCTATTGATCCCAATGATATGCCTTTATCTACCTTGATTGAGAATAATAATGAATCTATGGATGTAAATTTTGTTGGTAGGACTAATTTTGGAAACAATGATTATAGAGGAAACTTTAATCCTAGACCGTTCCCTAGCAATTCCTCTAATAATTATGGAAATTCCTACAATAATTCTTATGGTAATTTTAATAAGACACCCTCTGATTTGAAAATAGTGTGAAAAAAATTTATGGTCTCTCAAAAGAATTTTAATGCTTTGCTTGAAGAAAAATTGCTCAAAGTTGATGATTTGGCTAGGAACATTGATCGACTTTCGCTTGATGTTGATTCTCTTAAACTTAGATCTTCTTCTCCTAAGCATGATATCAATGAGTCTCTCAAAGCTATGAGAAGTTCCATTGACAAATGCAAAGAAAGAACCGCTAGATTGCGTGCTAAGAAAGATTGCTTTGTAAAAGCGTGTTCTTCTAGTTTCCATGAAAATAATGATGAAGATCTTAAAGTTATTGATGTGTCCCCTATTATATCTTTGTTTTGAAATATGAATCTTGATAATAATGGGAATGGAGATGAGTTAACTTTATTTAGAAGGTGTCCCAAGAATTCAAAGTTTTTAGACCTTGATGCTAAATTTAGTAAAAGTGGGATTGGAGAGGTCATGACTTTAAATAGTATTGAACCCACTATCTCGGATTTCAAGGAATTTAATTATTATAATTGTTCTTTAGAAAGTTGTATTTCCTTGTTGCAATTCATTGTTAATTCTCCTCATGCTTATAGTCAAAATAAAACTTTTACCAAACATATTGTTGATGCCTTGATGCAATCTTTTGATGAAAAACTTAATTTGGAAGTTTCTATACCTAGAAAACTTAATGATGAGTGTGAACCTACTATAAAGATTAAAATCAAAGATTATGAGTGTTTTGCTTTGTGTGGTTTGGGTGCTAGTGTTTCCACGATTCCGAAAACTTTATGTGATATTCTAGGTTTCCATGATCTTGATGATTGCTCTCTAAATTTGCACCTTGCAGATTCCACCGTTAAAAAGCCAATGGGAAGAATCAATGATGTTCTAATTGTTGCAAATAGAAATTTGGTGCCCGTTGATTTTATCATTCTTGATATAGATTGCAATCTTTCTTGCCCTATTATTCTTGGTAGACCTTTCCTTAGAACGATTGGTGCGATTATTGATATGAAGGAAGGGGATATTAGATTCCAATTTCCATTAAAGAAAGGCATGGAGCACTTTACATGAAAGAAAGTCAAATTACCTTATGAATCTATCATGCGAGCTACCTATGAATCAAGTGCCAAAGATGGCACTATTTAGATCTATCTTCACTTTTATGCCTAGCTAGGGGCGTTAAACAATAGCGCTAGTTGGGAGGCAACCCAATTTTCTTTGTTTTTTTTGTTTTTGTTCCTGTTTAGTAATAAATTTTGAATCTACTTTCTGTTTAGATGTGTTTTAATGTTTTAATTAGTGTTTGTGCCAAGTAGAACCTATAGGATAACCTATGATGATAGTTGATTTGATTCTCCTGAAAAACAGAAACTTTGCACTCAAGAGAAAAAATCAATAAATCACAGAAACGAGATTTTGCATTGATTCTTTTTTATGATGTTCAATAAATAAATTGTTTAGGACTTCCTATTTTGGTAGGAGTTTTAAGGTTCCATAAGTTTGCGTTAGTTACAGATTGCTACAGACTGTTCTGTTTTTGACAGGTTCTGTTTTTCGTGTGTTGTTTGCTTATTTTGATGCATCTATGGCTAGTATGTAAGGGTATGAACCATAGAGAACTTGGAATACAGTAGTTTTATCACCAATTTAAATAAATAATGAGTTCATTACAGTACCTTATGTGGTGGTTTTGTTTTCTTTCACTAACGGAGCTTATGAGATTTCCCGTTGAGTTTTGCGGCTTCTCTCAAGATAGCATACTAGTGAAACCTATGCCCCCCCCGGGTCTATCTTTTAACATATAAGCTTTCAATCTAATTTTATTTGCATCTTTATTTTCTGCATCTATATTATAAAATACCAAAAATATATTTATCTTATCATATTATCTCTATCAGATCTCACTTCCGCAAGTGGCCGTGAAGGGATTGACAACCCCTTTATCGCGTTGGTTGCGAGTTCTTTGTTTGTTTGTGTAGGTTTGTGGGACTTGTGAGGAGCCTCCTACTGGATTGATACCTTGGTTCTCAAAAACTGAGGGAAATACTTACGCTACTATGCTGCATCACCCTTTCCTCTTCAAGGAAAACCAACGCAAGCTCAAGACGTAGCAGGGGCCATAAGTTTCACTAGTGGCTTCTCTCAAGATAGCATAATTATTACGATGGGTGAAAAAATTACTGTTGAGCAATTGATAGAAAAGCGAATAATTATGAGATTATCTAGGCATCATCATGTATATAGGCATCACGTCCGTGACAAGTAGACCGAAACGATTCTGCATCTACTACTATTATTCCACACATCGACCGCTATCCAGCATGCATCTAGAGTATTAAGTTCATGAAGAACAGAGTAACGCATTAAGAAAGATGACATGATGTAGAGGGATAAACTCATGCAATATGATATAAACCCCATCTTTTTATCCTCGATGGCAACAATACAATATGTGCCTTGCTGCCCCTGCTGTCACCGGGAAAGGACACCGCAAGATTGAACCCAAAGCTAAGCACTTCTCCCATTGCAAGAAAGATCAATCTAGTAGGCCAAACCAAACTGATAATTCGAAGAGACTTGCAAAGATAACTTAATCACACATAAAAGAATTCAGAGGAGATTCAAATATTTCTCACAGATAAACTTGATCATAAACCCACAATTCACCGGATCTTGAGAAACACACCGCAAAAAGAGTTACATCGAATAGATCTCCAAGAAGAGGAAGGAGAACTCTGTATTGAGAATCAAAGAGAGAGAAGAAGCCATCTAGCTAATAACTATGGACCCGAAGGTCTGTGGTAAACTACTCACAATTCATCGGAGAGGCCTTGGAGATGATGTAGAGGCCCTCCACGATCGATTCCCCCTCCCGTGGAGCACCGACGAAGACTCCAAGATGGGATCTCGCGGATACAGAAGCTTATGGTGGTGGAAATAGTTTTTCGTGGTCACCTCTGTTGTTTTCAGGGTACATGGGTATATGTAGGAGGAAGAAGTAGGTCGGTGGACACTCGAGGGGCCCACGAGGGTGGGGGGCATGCCCACCTGTAGGGGCACGCCGGGCACCCTCGTGGCCGCCTCGCTTGTTTCTTGACTTCCACTCCAAGTCCTCTGGATCACGTTTGTTCCAAAAAGATCGCTCCCGAAGGTTTCATTCCGTTTGGACTCCGTTTGATATTCCTTTTCTTCAAAACACTAAAATAGGCAAAAAAACTGCAATTTAGGCTGGGCCTCCGGTTAGTAGGTTAGTCTCAAAAATGATATAAAAGTGTAAAGTAAAGCCCATAAACATCCAAAACGGGTAATATAATAGCATGGAACAATCAAAAATTATAGATACATTGGAGACGTATCATGCACCTCCTGCGCAGGTCCCACATGCGGGCAAACAGCTGCCACCCGCGGTTCTGGAACACGCTGCCAACGGCCGTGACCTCGGCCTCCAGCCACGAGGCCTTGCTGCAGCAGCCGTCGTCTTGAAGCCACAAGCCACCAGGTCCCCCGGTCGGCAGCACGCCCGCAAAGAAGCGCGGGAGCTGGAGCCAGGTGCCGGCAGGCTTCTCCGCCCACACCACAAACTCTGGGGGAGAGTCGGTCGAGTGGGACCGCGGCCGTGGTGGTCGAATGGCCACTGCGTGCCTCACCTCCTCGCAGAGACTTCTTTGACCGTGACGGCTTCCACCGCAAGAAGACGCGCCCACAAGGCCGCCAGAGGCTGTACCAGCCTTCGAAAGCAGGCGCCCGCAGCCACGGGGAGCCACTGTCGACATTGCTGCATACTTGTGGGGACGACCATGGCCTCTCTTGGGTGGGGGTGAGTCAGGTCCCTCCTTGGGGGCCTTCCCCTTCTCGGTGGCCGAGAGCCTCCTCGATGGCACCATGGATGCTTTGGCAAGACGATGGAGCAAGGAGAAGGAGGAGCAAGGAACAAGAAGGCAAAGATGGGAAGGGGCTCCACCTACTCCCGCATTTATAGCACATAGAAGGTAAATCGTTGGTCTCCCACGATCTCCAGAAATGATGATTTTCTCTACATGCAGCAGGCAGTTGTCAAGTCGAATGGTTGCCGAGGCGACGTGGGGAAGCGGAGACGCCCACCTCCCATCAAGCGCCATGCGTTGGCTCAGTCCGCAAGCGAGTGGGGCCTGTGGTGTTCCGCACTTGCCTTTTGGCTACACCTCGAAGCCAAGTGCGAGCACGCCTTGGGCCCGAGGGCTTCTGTCGGCATTTTGGGAACCAGGGTACCCAGAAATGCCTGCCTGCGGCCCATGACGTGCCTTCATCGACGGCCTGGTATGGCCCAGCTTCAACTTCGGCAAGTCAAGACCCTCGTGAGGGGCCAGGCCTCGCGAGGCGGGAGACATCAAGACCGCCCGAGGGAGCAGCCTCCTCAGGCAGCCTCCGGAGTGAAGCGGAGATTTCTATGCAAGACCCAGCCTCACAAAGCTGAAATGACATCAGCCATGAAGACCAAGGCCAGGTGCGCGCTAGCAGGCGCATGGTAGCAGGTTTCCTCTTTGGTGCTAAGGAGGCAAGCGCAGGTTCGGAGTCCCAAGGAATCAGCCAAAGGTTGCCATTTGCGTGCAACGAGATCAAGACTGCCAGAAGGGCGGGATAGATGCTATCGCCGAGCCCACCACGACGTCACGCTCAAAGGATTTGCAGGCAAAGACCACCTTTTGTCAGGATTAGATGTACTTCTTGTCCCCTTTCAAATTTGGCCATTGTGGGATTCCTTCCCGCCTAAGTTTTGGAGGAAGAGGACCAAGGCCACTATAAATACAGCCTAGCCACCACCATAGAGGGGGGATCGATTGATCAATCGGCTCCAGGTGATCAGCTCAGCGAATCACCAAGAGCTCATCACAAGAACAAGCCCCCTGAGGTTGTTCTTCCACTTGTACTAGTTCATCCTCAGCCCCCCGCGAGGTTAATCCATCATAAAGCAGGAGTAGGGTTTTACACCGCAAGGTGGCCCGAACATGGGTAAACTGTTGTGTCTTTCTCTGTCGTGTTTGTCGAGCTAGGTCTTGAGAGCAGCGGATTGGTTGGCTTGAGAGGTTGAGTTCTTCACACACGCCCGTAAGTTTGAACCTTTCTTGGGTCTGTGGAGCCCGAAATCCGACACTCGGGATGTCCTCAGGGCCGTGAGGAGGCACCTCAGGAGCATCTGGCGGCGTGATGTAGGGCAGAACCCTAGGTGGACGATCTTTCACGTTTGGAGGGATCCCACGGGAGAAACACGAAGAATACGCGGAAGCACAAAGGGGAAATCACGAGGAGGAGGTGAGAGAATCACGAAACCGACAAAGAATAGATCACACGAGTGCTAGATCACCGAACACAAAGAGATACATATGATCCACAATCAACAAAGGTAAGGATACAAAGGACAGTTCATCTCCTATCGGAGGTCTTGATGGTATTCCCTTGAGAGGGGTCTTGAATCCGCTTGGGGGATCTTCTCCGAAGAGGTCCTGAACTCCGAGGAGAAGTAGCCAAGTGGATGAGCAAAGGCTCTCTCACAAATATGAGCTAATCCAATGCTGCCCGTACAAGGAGGTGGGGGTATCCTATTTATAGTCTTAGTGCAAATGGAAGTCAAAACGAAGGGGTACAAGGGCTCCAGCCTGCAGGTTTGGTCACTCAGGAGTCGGACGTCCGGAAGGCGTCGGACGTCCGGAGGCTCGTGACGGTCCGGTCGTCCGGGCGCGCTCGGACGTCCGTTGTTTCAGCTCGGGTGTAGGCGCGTCGGTCGTCCGTAGGGGATCGGTCGTCCGGGGCTTCAGGAGGGTCCGGTCGTCCGGGCGCGCTCGGACGTCCGTAGATTTGGTTCGGGAGACGAAGTGTCGGACGTCCAGAGGGGTCCGGTCGTCCGTGTCCTGGGACTCGTCGGACGTCCGGACACGGTCGATCGTCCGACGCCTGTAGCTTCGCGGCAGCTCTTATTCTTGTTCATCATGATTGGGGTCCTCGCCGTCTTGGCTCTTGGGGGTCGCTGCTCCGTGGCTCGTTTCCAGGCACCTGATAACACACAGAGTTTCTGAATGAGGTAGTAGCCATGTCTCGTGAGTAGGAATAGGGAGTTCGGAGAGGAGCGAGTTCACCTTATCTTCAATGGCCTTAGCTCGAGCTCATGTCATGGGTCCAAGTGGTGTCGAGGGAGATGTAGGCACGTCCATGGGGATGAGCGAGGGATGCTCCGCATCATCTCCCCCCCCTTGGGAGAGATCCGACCTCGGATCAAAAGGTGCATCACCATGGAAAGGTGCGAGGTCCTTGACGTTGAAGATGTCGCTCATGTTGTACTTGTCTCGTGGTAGGTCGATCTTGTAGGCGTTGTTGTTGTAGCATGCAAGAACCTTGAAAAGTCCGTCGGCCCGAGGGAGAAGCTTGGACTTGCGTTCGTTGGGGAAGCGGTCCTTGCGAAGATGTAGCCACATGAGATCACCAATGTTGAATGCCTTTGGTTGCTTGTTGGTGTTGAGCTTGGCCGTTAGTCGTTGTACTTGGCGCTCGATGGTGTGCCTTGTATCTTCATGCATCTTCTTGATGTAGCGTGCACGAGCGCTTGCGTCGAGGTTGGTTCGCTCTTGTAGAGGAAGAGGTAGAATGTCCAATGGGGACAAAGGGTTGAAGCCGTAGACGACCTCGAAGGGGGACTTGCCGGTCGTGGAATGTTTTGCATGGTTGTAGGCGTACTCGGCGATGGGTAGACACTCTTCCCACTCCTTGATGTTCTTCTTGATCAACACGCGAAGTAGAGTCGAGAGTGTACAGTTCGTCACCTCCGTTTGGCCGTTGGTTTGAGGATGGTATGCCGAAGAGAACAATAGCTTGATGCCGAGCTTGGCGCATAGTGTCTTCCAAAAGTAACTCAAGAACTTGACGTCACGACCGGAGACAATCGTCTTTGGCAATCCATGAAGTCGCAAGATTTCCCTACAAAAGAGATTAGCAATATGTGAAGCATCGTCTATCTTGTTGCAAGGAATGAAATGTGCCATCTTAGAAAATCTGTCCACAACAACAAAGACGGAATCCTTGCCGTTTTGAGTTCTAGGCAAACCAAGTACAAAATCCATGCTAATGTCTTCCCAAGGTTGATAAGGAATAGGAAGTGGCATGTAAAGACCATGGGATTGAGCTTTTGACTTAGCTTTGCGACATGTAGAGCAACGGTTGGTGAAGCGTGAGACATCACGAAACATCTTGGGCCAAAAGTAGTTCTTGGAGAGTGTGGCGAAAGTCTTATCACGTCCAAAGTGTCCCATGAGTCCGCCTCCATGAGCCTCTTGCAAAAGGAGCAAACGAAGAGAAGACTCGGGAATGCAAAGTTTGTTAGCTCTCATAAGATAATCATCCTTTAGGTAGTATCGTTCCCAAGACGTGTGTGTCAAACACTTAGTGTATGGATTAGCAAAAGAAGGATCATGCTCATACAAGTCTTTTATATGCTCAAAACCAATAACATTCAACTCAAGTTGAGTGACAAGCATGCATATGCGTGAAAGTGCATCCGCAACAACATTTTCTTTACCCTTAATGTACTTGATCACATAAGGAAAAGATTCAATGAATTCACTCCATTTTGCATGACGCTTGTTCAATTTAGTTTGACCTTTTAGGTACTTAAGCGTTTCATGATCGGTATGGATGACAAACTCGTGAGGTCTAAGATAATGTTCCCAAACATGTAGCACACGCACTAAAGCATACAATTCTTTGTCATAGATGGGATAATTAAGTTGAGCACCGGAGAGTTTTTCACTAAAATAAGCAATGGCTCGTTTTTCTTGCATCAAAACTCCGCCAATTCCGGTACCACTTGCATCACAATGAACCTCAAAGTTTTGTCAAAATTGGGCAAAGCAAGAATCGGAGCATGAGTAAGCAAAGACTTGAGCTCATTAAAAGCGGTGGATTGCAAAGATCCCCAAACAAAAGGAGCATTCTTCTTACTCAAGGCATGCAAAGGAGCGGCAATTGTGCTAAAGTTTTTCACAAATCGGCGATAAAATCCTGCAAGGCCAAGGAAACTACGCACTTGTTGCAAATTGGTTGGTTGGGGCCAAGTTTTAATTGCCTCAATTTTAGTTTCGTTAACATGAACACCTTTTGAAGAGACAACAAATCCCAAGAAAACCACTTTGTCAACACCAAACGTGCATTTTTTCAAGTTTGCATAAAGGCTTTCCTTGCGAAGGGTTTGCAAAACAGATTTAACATGATTAATATGGTCTTTCATTGTTTTGCTAAACACAAGAATGTCATCAAAGTAAACCACAACAAATACTCCAATGTAAGGTCTAAGCACATGATGCATAAGACGCACGAAAGTACCGGGAGCTTCCGATAGACCCATAGGCATGACTAACCACTCATACAAGCCAAATTTGGTTTTGAAAGCGGTTTTCGATTCATCACCTTCTTGAATGCGAATTTGATAATAGCCACTTCTAAGGTCAATTTTTGAGAAAAAGTTGGCTCCGCTAAGTTCATCAAGCATATCATCTAAGCGAGGAATGGGATGCCTATAGCGAATGGTAATAGAATTTATGGGTCTACAATCGGAACACAAGCGGAAACTTCCATCGGGCTTAGGCACAAGTATAACGGGAATGGCACAAGGGCTTAAGCTTTCATGTACATGACCGTTGTCGATGAGTTGTTGTACTTGCCATTGGATTTCCCTTGTCTCTTCGGGGTTGACACGGTATGGAGCTTTGTTTGGAAGTGGCGCTCCGGGGATGAGGTCGATTCGATGCTCAATACCTCGAAGTGGAGGTAGACTCGGAGGTAGCTCATCGGGGAAAACATCTTGGAATTCCTGCAAAAGAGATTGAAACACTAAAGGTAGCTCGTGAGAAATGTTAGATTTTGGTTCTCCATCCTTGCACACAATGACAAAGTGTATCACACTCGATGGGTTCTCACATACTTCTCTTATCTCACTTTTGGTGGCAAATAGGATGAGGTTTTTCTCTCTAGGCGAAGAGGCGCTCATATTTGGCTTGTGGCTCTCACTCACTTTTGGGTGGATCACTTTCTCACTCTTCTCTCCATGGTGGGTGGCTTGCTTGTCGGCTATCACTTGACTAGGATACATAGGTCGTAGCACATACTCCTTTCCTTTCATCTTGAAGCTATAGTGATTGGTTCGCCCATTGTGGATGACACCACGGTCGAATTGCCATGGTCGACCAAGAAGGAGGTGGCAAACGGTCATTGGGACCACATCACATTCCAAAGTGTCTTCATAAGCACCTATTTTGAAAGAGAGTTGGACCGTATGCTCGACTCGTATAGTGCCGGAGTCACTTAGCCATTGAACCTTGTAGGGGTGCGGGTGCTTCCTCTTGACCAATTGAAGCTTGGAGCATAGTTCTTCACTTGCCAAGTTGTGGCAACTACCTCCATCGATGATGACCTTGATGGACCTTCCATTGATGCCGGCCTTTGTGTGGAAGATGTGGCATCTTTGGTCTTCTTCTTGTTGATGTTGAAGTGTCAAGACTTTGGAGACAACGAGAGCGGGGCTCGAATCCTCATCACAAAAGACTTGATCATCTTCATCTTCGTTCACGCGCTGGTGCATGGCCACTTGCTCAAGGGCTTCCATCTCCTCTTCACTCATTGAGTCATATGTGCCGTCATCGTTGAGGATCATGGTGCGCTTGTTCGTGCATTCATAGGACTTGTGGCCTCGGCCTCCGCAAGTGAAACACTTGAAGGAGCTTGTTTTGACGGTCTCATCGGTCGGAGTAGATGATGAAGAACACGGCTTGAAGTTGCTTGTAGTAGAAGGAAGACGACTTGAACTTGTCAGATTTTTCTTGTAACTTGACTTGTCGTCGTTGCTTGGAGAAGGTTTTGTTGAGTAGATGTTGGAGGAGTCGTTGAAGCATGGATGTTGGAGAAGCCGTAGGTCTTGGATGAGTACTTGGCGTACTTGAAGTCATCTTGCACTTGACGTTCCGCCTTGGTTACTTGATGCACGAGCTCAATGAGGTTGGAATATGGTTGGAAGTCGGCGATCTTCTTGATGGGATGATTGAGTCCATTCAAGAAATGTGCCATTGTTTGCTCATCATCTTCCTTGACATTGGCTCGAATCATGGCTAACTCCATTTCCTTGTAGTATTCTTCAACACTCTTTGTTCCTTGCTTGAGGAGTTGTAGCTTCTTGAAGAGATCACGGTTGTAGTAGGTTGGTACAAAGCATGCCCGCATGACATCCTTCATTTGAGCCCAAGTGGTGATTTGAGGTTCACCTCTTGCTTCACGGCGTTCAAGGACTTGTTCCCACCATATGAGCACATAGTCTTGGAACTCAAGTGATGCCATAGCGATCTTCTTCTCTTCCTCATAGTTGTGCAAACGAAAGATTTTGTCGACCTTCAATGCCCATGAGAGGTACTCTTCCGGATCATTGCTTCCTTTGAACTTGGGCATTGTGAACTTGAGCTTGCCATAGCGTTGCTCTTCATTGTGTTGTTGGCGATGGTGATGATGACGTCCTTGGCATGGAGGGTAGTCATCCTCATGTTGCTCTTGGCGCAGAGGAAGTCCATGATCAACTTGCTCTTGTTGAACTTGAGGTGGAAGAGGAGCTTGACGTGCTTGAGGAGCTTGACGTGGCACACGTGGTAGGTAGTTCCTCTCTTGGATTTCTTCTCGAAGAGCTTCCTCTTGATTGCGCCGTTCGCGATTGCGGTTGGCGATGGCTTGACTTGATTCTTGAAGGGCACATTGCGCCTCAAGCGCTTGCGCTTCTCGTTGTTGTTGTTGAAGACGTTGAGCCTTGGCGTCTTTTTCTTCTTGGTGTAGACGCGCTCGTTCTTCTTCTTGGCGCCGTAGTCGTTGTCGTTCTTGAGCTTGAGCAAAAGCCACTTGGTTTGATTGAGGATGAGGGACTTGCTCATCGACTTGCTCTTGTGAATGCTTTTCTTGTAGTGGGTTCCAAGATGCATGACGGTCTTGACGCGCGGCTCGTCGAAGAATGGTCGATGACGGTGTACTTGAGCCGGAGAAGGTGTCATCGGAGTGTCGACTCGAGCGGCTCCGTCTTGAGGAGGAAGAAGTGGAATGATGCCGGTTCCTCATCAAGGCGCGAATCTCGTCCATTCTTGCATCATTTTCTTGCTTGTGAGAGTCGAACTTGTCGTCGAAGTAGTCTCTTGTACGTTGCTCGGAGAGTCGCAAGTCGGTGGCGAGGTTGTCGATGCGGTCGCTCATAGCTTGTTGCTCTTGGTGTAACGCCCTTTGAGCACCAAAGAGGTGGCTCTTTGTGACGAATGATGACATGTCGTCGCCGTTCTTGATGAGAGGTGGATTTGTAGAGGAACTTGGCCTATCCATCATACCAAGTAAAATTTAAGTGGAAGAAGGAAAAGAACGTGTACCAAATGTACCTTGACCGATGTTGAAGATGAATCAAATTCACTCAAATGTGGACAATGAAATAGCACTGTTGGTACCAATTCTTGTCGGTTCTCACACCTACACAAGGAAGAGCTTATGGTGGAGCTTGGTTAGGATGGTGGCACAAAATTTGATGCAATAGTAAGTAAGCATCAATAATGTTGGAAAAGATTCACAAATTTGCAAATGCAACAAGTAGACCAAGCAAGTATGGGTACACAGAAACACACACACAAATAGATAAGTGGGATTGTGCAATCCAAAAGTGAGCCAAAATGTGGAAACCACGAAAATGCTCTTGTTGCACAATTCTAGAGAGACGCTAGCACGATTGCACAATAGGCGGATACACAAACTTGTGCACAACCTACTAGGCAAAAATGCAACTATCTCTATCCCAATTATGCTATATGTATGGTATTTCGGTGCAATGATCCAAGATGATCCAATATGACAATCTTAATGTTGTATGATGCTATGGTTCTTGCTTATAAGCTCTTTGCTTATCTTTCCTCTTTCCTTAAAAGCTTGGGTGGCTCTTTCACTTTTGAGCTCTTTTCTCATGCAAAACTCACGAACCCAGGTAGCAATTGCGTATGCGTTGACAACTTTGTGACACACAAGTTGATCTCAAGATATGCACCACTATGGTATAATATGTATGCTATATGGAGTATGATCACTAATGTGCACAAGTCACGTTGCCAGCAATACTCAACGGCTAGTCTCGATGGGTAAGCTACGCAAAAGTAGGGACATGTGGGTATCAATGCAATTGCAAGGTATGACAAAGATGCCGTCGAAGTTACCGTCCTTGCGATGATGAGACCCTTGCGAAGATGAGCCGTGGTGGTGATGACGTCAACCGTACCTAGATAGCCGAAACACAAAAGGATACGGAATCCACAACTCAAAATCTCAAGGACCAAAATGTGTCAAAATCGTCATCGGAGGTATCGTGGAAGATGTTTGTGTATGTGGGTTTGGAAGATGTGGTGGAATGTGGGAATGTGGAGGTGGGGAACTGTCGAACTTCAGCTTCGTCAGGGTTTCACGGACGTCCGTGATTTTACGGTCGTCCGGACTTCGTCGGACGTCCGGCCTTTTCCGGTCGTCCGGAGCCTGGGCGAAAATCGGGCTCGGGGAGAGGAACTGCGAAAAACTCCGGGGAAGAAAAAGATTGTGAGGTCGAAATCGAGGGTTTTGGTGGATGGAAAAGGGTGGGGAGGGTGGGAAAAGCTAGATCCACACGTAGCAATACAAATCCATGGACCAAATCCAACAAAATCTCAACTCACAAACAAATCACAAAAAAAATTTGGGGCTATTTTTGGTGGGGAATTTTCGGAATTAGGACGAAAACAACAAAATCAAGCTAGAAAACACGGGGTAGGGGCTCCAAAAACGTGATCAACGTGGCTCATGATACCAAGATGATGTAGGGCAGAACCCTAGGTGGACGATCTTTCACGTTTGGAGGGATCCCACGGGAGAAACACGAAGAATATGCGGAAGCACAAAGGGGAAATCACGGGGAGGAGGAGAGAGAATCATGAAACCGACAAAGAATAGATCACACGAGTGTTAGATCACCGAACACAAAGAGATACATATGATCCACAATCAACAAAGGTAAGGATACAAAGGACAGTTCATCTCCTATCGGAGGTCTTGATGGTCTTCCCTTGAGAGGGGTCTTGAATCCGCTTGGGGGATCTTCTCCGAAGAGGTCCTGAACTCCGAGGAGAAGTAGCCAAGTGGATGAGCAAAGGCTCTCTCACAAATATGAGCTAATCCAATGCTGCCCGTACAAGGAGGTGGGGTTGTCCTATTTATAGTCTTGGTGCAAATGGAAGTCAAAACGAAGGGGTACAAGGTCTCCAGCCCGCAGGTTTGGTCACTCAGGAGTTGGACGTCCGGAAGGCGTCGGACGTCCGGAGGCTCGTGACGGTCCGGTTGTCCGGGCGCGCTCGGACGTCCGTTGTTTCAGCTTGGGTGTAGGCGCGTCGGTCGTCCGTAGGGGATCGGTCGTACGGGGCTTCAGGAGGGTCCGGTCGTCCGGGCGCGCTCGGACGTCCGTAGATTTGGTTCGGGTGCTTGGCGTCCGGTCGTCCGGGCGCGCTCGGACGTCCGTAGATTTGGTTCGGGTGCTTGGCGTCCGGTCGTCCGGTCCACTCCGGACGTCTGTAGATTTTGTTCGGGAGACGAAGTGTCGGACGTCCAGAGGGGTCCGGTCGTCCGTGTCCTGGGACTCGTCGGACGTCCGGACACTGTCGGTCGTCCGACGCCTGTAGCTTCGCGGCAGCTCTTCTTCTTGTTCATCATGATTGGGGTCCTCGCCGTCTTGGCTCTTGGGGGTCGCTGCTCCATGGCTCGTTTCTAGGCACCTGATAACACACAGAGTTTCTGAATGAGGTAGTAGCCATGTCTCATGAGTAGGAATAGGGAGTTCGGAGAGGAGCGAGTTCACCTTATCTTCAATGGCCTTAGCTCGGGCTCGTGTCATGGGTCCAAGTGGTGTCGAGGGAGATGTAGGCACGTCCATGGGGATGAGCGAGGGATGCTCCGCATCACGGCGCCTGGCCACCAAGGGCTGTCTCAGGAGCATCTGGAGGTGTTCGGCGTCCCGGGGGCACCTCGGGGGCGGCCGACGACGTGCACGTCACCACCATTGTTTGAAGGGCAAGCACAGGGGTCACCGCAATGGGGTTCTCGCGAGGCCCTCATTGCCCACGGGGAGCATCCCCCACTTGTTGAAGTGGGGCATCTTCCTGATGAAGTCCTCCGCATTCGAGCAATGGTACAAGAGGAGGCCCGCCTTAGCAGGGAGCTCGGCGGGATCCGGGTTGCCCGTCAGGAGCTCAAGCACGGTGCCCAGCGTCATGGCGGGAAGCAAAGTCTCCTGAAGCCTCATGGGATCTTTGGGGTCTGTGAAGGTCCAAATTGGGCGCGAATGGCGCTGAAGCGGTGTGATGCGCCGTCGGATGAACTCCCTCACCACCATCGGCGTCGTTACACCCGCCTCCCTCAGCTTGGCCAGCCTGGACCAGACACACCCAAGTCGACGGTCGACCATCTCCGCGTGCCCCCAGCCAGAGCTTGGGATCGCCAGTTCACGCAGAAGAAGGAGTAGGGGGCTAAGCACGGTGGCGTCCACACCACAAACTCCGGGGGAGAGTCGGCCGAGTGGGACCGCGGCCGTGGTGGCTGAATGGCCACTGCGTGCCTCACCTCCTCGCAGCGACTTCTTTGACCGTGACGGCTTCCAACGCAAGAAGACGCGCCCACAAGGCCGCCAGAGGCAGTACCAGCCTTCAAAAGCAGGCGCCCGCACCTGCGGGGAGCCACTGCCGATATTGCTGCATTCTTGTGGGGACGACCACGGCCTCTCTTGGGCGGGGGTGAGTCAGGCCCCTCCTTGGGGGCCTTCCCCTTCTCCGCGACTGAGAGCCTCCTTGACGGCGCCATGGATGCTTTGGCAAGATGATGGAGCAAGGAGAAGGAGGAGCAAGGAACAAGAAGGCAAAGATGGGCAGGGGCTCCACCTACTCCCGCATTTATAGCACATAGAAGGATTATCGTTGGTCTCCCACGATCTCCAGAAATGATGATTTTCTCTACATGCAGCAGGCAGTTGTCAAGTCGAATGGTTGCCGAGGCAACTTGGGGAAGCGGAGACGCCCACCTCCCATCAAGGGCCATGCGTCGGCTCAGTCCGCAAGCGAGTGGGGCCTGCGGTGTTCCACACTTGCCCTTTGGCTTCACCTCGAAGCCAAGTGCAAGCACGCCTTGGTCCCGGGGGCTTTTGTCGGTGATTTGGGAACTAGGGTACCCAGGAATGCCTGCCTGCGGCCGATGACGTGTCTTCATCGACGGCCTGGTATGGCCCAGCTTCAACTTCGGCAAGTCAAGACCCCCGTGAGGGGCCAAGCCTCGCGAGGCGGGAGACGTCAAGACCTCCCGAGTGAGAAGCTTCCTCAGGCAGCCTCCGGAGCAAAGAGGAGATTTCTATGCAAGACCCAGCCTCACGAAGCTGAAATGACATCAGCCATGAAGACCAAGGCCAGGTGCACGCTAGCAGGCGCAGGGTAGTAGGTTTCCTCTTTGGTGCTAAGGAGGCAAGCGCAGGTCCAGAGTCCCAAGGAATCAGCCAAAGGTTGCCATTTGCATGCAACGAGACCAAGACTGCCATAAGGGCGGGATGGATGTCATCGCCGAGCCCACCACGACGTCACGCTTAGAGGATTTGCAGGCGAAGACCACCTTTCATCAGAATTAGATGTACTTCTTGTCCCCTTTCTAATTTGGCCATTGTGGGATTCCTTCCCGCCTAAGTTTTGGAGGAAGAGGACCAAGGCCACTATAAATACAGCCTAGCCACCACCATAGAGGGGGGATCGATCGATCAATCAGCTCCAGGTGATCAGCTCAGCGAATCACCAAGAGCTCATCACAAGAACAAGCCCCCTGAGGTTGTTCTTCCACTTGTACTAGTTCATCCTCAGCCCCCCGCGAGGGTAATCCATCATAAAGCAGGAGTAGGGTTTTACACCGCAAGGTGGCCTGAACCTGGGTAAACTGTTGTGTCTTTCTCTGTCGTGTTCGTCGAGCTAGGTCGTGAGAGCAGCGGATTGGTTGGCTTGAGAGGTTGAGTTATTCACACACGCCCCTAAGTTCGAACCTTTCTTGGGTCTGCGGAGCCCGAAATCCGACACTCGGGACGTCCTCAGGGCCGTGAGGAGGCACCTCAGGAGCATCTGGTGGTGCCTAGCCACCAAGGGCTATCTCAGGAGCATCTGGTGGTGTTCGGCCTCCCGGGGGCACCTCAGGGGCGGCCGACGGCGCGCACGTCACGGCCATTGTTTGAAGGGCAAGCATAGGGGTCACCGCAATGGGGTTCTCATGAGGCCCTCATGGCCCACGGGGAGCAGCCCCCACTCGTCGAAGCGGGGCATCTACCCTACGAAGTCCTCCGTGTACGAGCAATGGTACAAGAGGAGGCCTGCCTTAGCAGGGAGCTCGGCGGGAGCCGGGTTGCTCGTCAGGAGCTCAAGCACGGCGCCCAGCGTCATGGCGGGAAGCGAAGTCTCCTGAAGCCTCATGGGATCTTTGGGGTCTATGAAGGTCCAAATTGGGAGCAAATGGCGCTGAAGCGGTACGATGCACCGTCGGATGAACTCCCTCGCCACCATCAGTGCCGTTACACCTGCCTCCCTAAGCTTGGCCAGCCTGGACCAGACACACCCAAGTCAATGGTCGACCAGCTCCGCGTGCCCCTAGCCGGAGCTTGGGATCGCCAGTTCATGCAGAAGGAGTAGGGGGCTAAGCACGACGGCGTCCACACCACAAACTCCAGGGGAGAGTCGGTCGAGTGGGACCGTGGCCGTGGTGGCCGAATGGCCACTGCGTGCCTCACCTCCTCGCAGCGACTTCTTTGACCATGACGGATTCCACCGCTAGAAGATGCGCCCACAAGGCCGCCAGAGGCAGTACTGGCCTTCGAAAGCAAGCGCCCGCACCCGCGGGGAGCCACTACCGACATTGCTGCATTCTTGTGGGGACGACCACAACCTCTCTTGGGCGGGGGTGAGTCGGGGCCCTCCTTGGGGGCCTTCCCCTTCTTCGCGGTCGAGAGCCTCCTCGACGGCACCATGGATGCTTTGGCAAGACGATGGAGCAAGGAGAAGGAGGAGCAAGGAACAAGAAGGCAAAGATGGGCAGGGGCTCCACCTACTCCCGCATTTATAGCATATAGAAGGTAAATTGTTGGTCTCCCACGATCTCCAGAAATGATGATTTTCTCTACATGCAGCAAGCAGTTGTCAAGTCGAATGGTTGCCGAGGCGACGTGGGGAAGCGGAGACGCCCACCTCCCATCAAGCGCCATGTGTCGGCTCAGTCCGCAAGCGAGTGGGTCCTGCAGTGTTCCGCACTTGCCCTTTGGCTTCACCTCAAAGCCAAGTGCGAGCACGCCTTGGGCCCGGGGGCTTCTGTCGGTGTTTTGGGAACCAGGATACCTAGGAATGCCTGCCTACGGCCCATGTCGTGCGTTCATCAACGACCTGGTACAACCCAGCTTCAACTTCGGCAAGTCAAGACCCTCGTGAGGGGCCAAGCCTCGCGAGGCGGGAGACGTCAAGACCTCTCGAGGGAGCAGCCTTCTCAGGCAGCCTCCTGAGTGAAGCGGAGATTTCTATGCAAGACCCAGCCTCATGAAGCTGAAATGACATCAGCCATGACGACCAAGGCCAGGTGCGTGCCAGCAGGCGCATGGTAGCAGGTTTCCTCTTTGGTGCTAAGGAGGCAAGCGCAGGTCCAGAGTCCCAAGGAATCTGCCAAAGGTTGCCATTTGCGTGCAACAAGACCAAGACTGCCAGAAGGGCGGGATGGATGTCATCGCCGAGCCCACCACGACGTCACGCTCAGAGGATTTGCAGGCGAAGACCACCTTTTGTCAGGATTAGATGTACTTCTTGTCCCCTTTCAAATTTGGCCGTTGTGGGATTCCTTCCCGCCTAAGTCCTGGAGGAAGAGGACCAAGGCCACTATAAATACAGCCTAGCCACCACCATAGAGGGGGGATTGATCGATCAATTGGCTCCAGGTGATCAGCTCAGCGAATCACCAAGAGCTCATCACAAGAACAAGCCCCCTGAGGTTGTTCTTCCACTTGTACTAGTTCATCCTCAGCCCCCCGCGAGGCTAATCCATCATAAAGCAGGAGTAGGGTTTTACACCGCAAGGTGGCCCGAACCTGGGTAAACTATTGTGTCTTTCTCTTTCGTGTTCGTCGAGCTAGGTCATGAGAGCAGCGGATTGGTTGGCTTGAGAGGTTGAGTTCTTCACACACGCCCCTAAGTTCGAACCTTTCTTGGGTCTGCAGAGCCCGAAATCCGACACTCGGGACGTCCTCAGGGCCGTCAGGAGGCACCTCAGGAGCATCTGGCAGCGCCTGGCCACCAAGGGCTGTCTCAGGAGCATTTGGAGGTGTTCGGCCTCCCGGGGGCACCTCGGGGGCGGTCGACGGCGCGCACGTCACCGCCATTGTTTGAAGGGCAAGCACAGGGGTCACCGCAATGGGGTTCTCGCGAGGCCCTCATGGCCCACGGGGAGCAGCCCCCACTCGTCGAAGCGGGGCATCTGCCTGATGAAGTCCTCCATGTTCGAGCAATGGTACTAGAGGATGCCCGCCTTAGCAGGGAGCTCGGCGGGAGCCGGGTTGCCAGTCAGGTGCTCAAGCACGGCGCCCAACGTCATGGCGGGAAGCGAAGTCTCCTGAAGCCTCATGGGATCTTTGGGGTCTATGAAGGTCCAAATTGGGCGTGAATGGCGCTGAAGCGGTGCGATGCACCGTCGGATGAACTCCCTCGCCACCATCGGCGCCGTTACACCCGCCTCCCTCAGCTTGGCCAGCCTGGACCAGACACACACAAGTGAACGGTTGACCAGCTCCGCGTGCCCCCAGCCAGAGCTTGGGATCGCCAGTTCACGCAGAAGAAGGAGTAGGGGGATAAGCACGGCGGCGTCCACATACACCCACCGCCTCCAGAACCCCGTGGTATCTGTGGGGAACGTGAAGTCAATGCCGGAGCCTGCCGGAGCTGCCACTGCTTGGAGCGACACGCACCCGGAGCGTTTCCAACCATCGACAAGATGGAGCGAGAAGAAGTGGTGAAGAAAGGCCACATATGGGGTAATGCCCACAAGGGCCTCACATAGGAAGGCGAAGATGGAAATGAGGACAATGGATGCGGGATCTAGATGCAATGCCTGGATCTGGTAATGCGAGAGCACGACATTGAAGAAATCAGAGAAGGGAGGGATCAGACCGGCCAAGAGGGCTTGAAGATGAAGAGGAATTTCAGTGGCCCCCATCTCGATCGAAGCTCGGGAAGCAGGTCAGGCCTTCATCGCCTTCCACTCATTGGAATCGTCTGTGAGGTACAGGCGGACCTTGTCCAGCCCTTCCTGGTTAACCACTATCGATTGGTCCAGCGCAGGCTCTAGCCCCGGCAAGGGATCCTCGGGCGCGCGAGCTCTGCTCCTCTTCTTCGACTTTGGAGCCATGGCAGCGGAGGAAGATGAGCAAGATGCGGTGACTTGAGAAGGGTGCACAAGCTCACAAGGGGAGAACAAAGCAGAGGACGAGCGCGATGGACAATGATGGCAAGGCTGCGCTCGCAACAGGCAATTGTCAAACTAGACGGTTGCCGAGGCAGCATGGGGAAGCGGAGGCGTCCACATCTTATCAAGCGCCACACATCGGCTTGGCCCACAGGCGACTGGGCCCGCGGCGTTCCGCACTTGTCCTTTGGCTTCGCCTCGAAGCCAAGTGTGAGCGCACCTTGGGCTAGAGGGCTTTTGTCGGTGTTCTGGGAACCAGGGTACCCAGAACCACCTGCCTGCAGCCCGTCGCGTGGCTCCATCGACGGCCTGGTACGACCCATCTTCGACCACGACAAGACAAGACCCTTGCAAGGGACCAAGCCTCGCGAGGCGGGTGACATCAAGACCTCCCGAGGGAGTGGCCTCCTCAGGTGGCCTCCGGACGGGGTGGATAATTCTATGCAAGACCCGGCCTCACAAGGCTGAAATGACATCAGCCATGACGACCAAGGCCAGGAGCGCGCCAACGGGTGCTGAACATCATGTTTCCTCTTTGGTGCAAAGGAGGCAAGCGCAGGTGTGGAGTCCCAACGAACCAGCCAAAGGTCGCCATTTGCGTGCAACAAGACCAGGACTGCTAGAACGTCATGATGGATGTCATCGCCGAGCCCACCACGACATCACGATCAGAAGCTTTGCATGCGAAGACCACCTTTCGTCAGGATCATATGTACTTCTTGTCCCCTTTCAAATTTGGCCGTTGTGGGATCCCTTCCCGCCTAAGTTTTGGAGGAAGAAGACCAAGGCCACTATAAGTATAGCCTAGCCACCACCGAAGAAAGCATCGGGTAATCATCTCACTAAAGCCCCAAGAGCTCATCACAAGAACATGCCTCCTGAGGCTGTTCTTCCACTTGTACTAGTTCATCCTCAGCCCCTCGTGAGGCTAATCCACCCCAAAGCAGGAGTAGGGTATTACACTGCAAGGTGGGCCAAACCTAGGTAAACTGCTATGTCTTTCTCCTTCTTGTTCATCGAGCTAGGTCGTGAGAGCAGCGGATCGATCAACTTGAGAGATTGAGTTCTTTGCACACACCCTTGAGTTGAAACCTTTCTTGGGTCTGTGGAGCCCATAATCCAAACTGACGGGGGCCTACCAAACTGATCCAAATCTGAATGGTTGGGATGTCGTTTATGAAGTGTCTCCATGTGTTAGACCACCTCCCCCCAATGAATAGGATTATGGACTTCACATTAACCCAAACACATATGAAGGTGATTTCTTCCAAGAAACACGTCTTTCCAAAAAATGCTTCAAGAAACACTCTACTTCACCCTAGAACATTGAAGTAGACAACGACAGTGAATCCGACTTCACCCCTGAGCCAGAACAAAAAGAGGTTACTGTTGCGGATGACCTATCAATGCTTGACCGATTACATAAAGGTGGCCTTCCACATGTTGATGCCGCTAAACCCGATGAGCACGTCATAGATGATAGTGATGATGATGATGCATTTATTGATCCCGGAGCATTTATTGAACCCGACGATCAAGATTGTTATTAGTTCATGTCAGGTATTTAATTGTATTATATACATATATATTGTTAGTTCATGTTAGGTATTCAACTTTTTTATGTTGTACTTGATTTATAGAGTTACTTGTATGATTGTATGATTTATATAGTTACTTGTATATTTTTCTTACTTGTATGATTGTTTGTTATACATAGTGCCATGGTCTTGATGTCCATCCACGCTGGCCCTCATCTAGTTTATGATTCAGATGTGGTATATTTTCTTTTATAACTATTTGTTGCATTTCACATTTATGACAATTGTGCCCATCCAGTTAACATAGAGATATTTTTATCTAGGAGGTATGTGAACCGGAAATTTCAACCGACCCTCTTGTCGAGAAGTTAAATTTAGTTGAAAAAGAAAATGAGTATTTGAAAGAAAAACTGAAAAGAATTGAAGAAGAGAAGATGAAATTGGAGTTGTATGTTGCTGATGTCGTCAATGATCACAAGATCAAGATGGATGCAATGCGCTTGAAGATGGATGCAATACGCTTGAAGATGGATGCAATGCGCTTGAAGATTAGCAAGATTAGAAAATATGCCACTGATAATGAGGCTCGGTATCATTATGCCGTTTGATCAACTGTTACCTTAGTTGCGATCTTATCGCATTTGTTGTGATGACGGTAAGTTTTCTCTAGTCTTTTGCTTAACAAATGCATACTTAGCTTCGCACATGCTTGTTAGCCCTATTATGCCACATACTTAGCTTATTTTCCACAAAAAGACATACATAGCTAATTATCCTCCAAAATGACATAATTAGCTTATTAATTTCAAAAATCGCATAATAACCTTGGTTCTCTCATAAATGTCATATACTTAGCTTATTTTCCTCCAAAATGGTATAATTGCCTAAGTTAGATAAAAAAAAATGAGCTATACTTACCTAACTTGGCTAAAAAATTGCATCATCACCTATGTTAGCACAAAAATGACCTATACTTACCTTATTTTCCTCCAAATTGACATAATAAGCTCAGTTGGCTCAAAAATGGCATAATTACCTAAGTTAGCTCTAAAATGACACAAATAAGGAATAAGAAGAAGAAAAACAAGGAAGATGAGAAAAAGAAAGAATAGAAGAAGAAAGAGAAGAAAAAGAAAGAATAAAAGAAGAAGAATGAGAAGGAGAAGGAAAAGGATAAAAAGATAGAAGAGAAGAAGAAGAAGAATAAAGGAAATGGCATAATTCTTCTTCTTCTTTCTTCTTTATCATCATCATCATCATCATCATCATAAGAAGAATAAAGGATATGGCATTACTCCTCCTCCTCCTCCTCCTCCTCCTCCTCCTTCTTCTTCTCATGTAGTGCATAAGAAGTTATATAACAATATGTTGCTGTTGGCAGATGGCAAAACAGCTGATTCATGTAGTGGCATAAGAAGTTACATAACAATACGTTGTTGTTCTAAAGATGATCATGATGCCCTCATGTCCGTATTTCATTTTACGACACATCTATCTCTAAACATGTGGACATGATTATCGTTCTCGGCTTTCGCTTGAGGACAAGCGAGGTCTAAGCATGGGGGAGTTGATACGTCCATTTTGCATCATGTTTTTATGATGATATTTATTGCATTATGGGGTTATATTTTACATTATAGTACAATACTTATGCCCTTTCTCTCTTACTTTACAAGGTTTACACAAAGAGTATCGGTGTTCTGGGAACTAGGGTACCCAAACTTGCCTGCCTGCGGCCCATGGCGTGGCTCCATCAACGGCCTGGTACGACCCATCTCCAACCACGACAAGACAAGACCCTCGCGAGGGGCCAAGCCTCGCGAGGCGGACGCCATCAAGACATCCTGAAGGAGCAGTCTCCCCAGGCGGCCTCCTGAGGAGCGGGGATTTCTATGCAAGCACTCACCTCATAAGGCTGAGGTGATGCCAGCCATGATGACCAAGGCCAGGCGCGCCAGCGAGCGCAGAGCGGCATGTTTCCTCTTTGGTTCTAAGGAGACAAGAGCAGGTGCGGAGTCCCAAGGAATCAACTAAAGGTTGTCATTAGCGTGCAACAAGACCAGGACCGCCAGAATGGTAGGATGGGTATTATCATTGAGCCCACCACGACGTCATGATCAGAAGCCTTACAGGCAAAGACCACCTTTCGTCAGGAGAAGATGTACTACTTGTCCCCTTTCAAAATTGGACACTGTGGGATCCCTTCCCGCCTAAGTTTTGGGGGAAGAGGACCAAGGCCACTATAAATATAGCCTAGCCACCACCATCGAAGGGATCGGACCCTCGGAGACCGAATCCCTAGAGCTCATCACAAGAACAAGCCCCCTGAGGTTGTTCTTCCCCTTGTACTAATTCATCATCAGCCCCCGCGAGGCTAATCCACCACAAAGCAGGAGTAGGGTTTTACACTGCAAGGTGGCCCGAACCTGGGTAAAATGTCGTGTCCATTTCCTTCCCATCCATCGAGCTAGGTCGTGAGAGCAGCGAGTCGATCGGCTTGAGAGGTTGAGTTCTTCGCACACGCCCCTGAGTTCGAACCTTTCTTGGGTCTGCGGAGCCCGAAATCTGACATTTGGCACGCCAGGTAGGGGCGTGTCAAAGGTCGGCCTCTTCATTAACCGCTCTTCATCCTCGCTGCTCGGTCTCCATGGAGGGTGCCTCCCCTTCCATCGGGCGCGTTCGGAGGTGTCGCGGGCCTCCGGGCTTTCTCCCCCGCCTTGCGATAGGTTTGGTGGCCTCCAACATTCAGGCCGGAGCTGCCGACGCACTACCACGGTGCGACAGACCCTACGGAGTTCCTCTGAGTGTATGCACATGCCATCTGGGTGGTGGGCGGATATGACAAGGCCATGGCAAATTGTCTCCCTATGGCACTCATAGGCGTGCCTCGCTCCTGGTTGCTCGACCTGCCGGAGTCTTCGGTGACCTCCTAGGAAGAGCTGCGCAAGTTGTTCATCACGTGCTTCGCAGCTCCAGTGCCCCACGCCATCAAGACCATCCTCGATGGGTCGCAGGCGCCCATTTCAAGCCGACATGTCAAGCAGTTCGCTGGATGGGGGCTTCTCCGTCCCCCCCCCCCGTGGGGCCCCTCCGGGCTGGGCGGCGCCCAAGGCCGATCTCACCTTCGACTCTGGGGATCACCCCAAGACCACGGCTGGCGCCGGCGCGCTGCCCATGCTCTGCACCCCCACCATCTACAATGTAGCGGTTACCAGGACCGTCATCGATGGTGGCGCCTGCCTCAATGTCCTCTCCGTGGAGGCGTTCGGCCTGCTTCACGTGCCTTGTGACCAGCTCCTCCCCACCAAGCCTTTTTCTGGAGTGGTCGGCGCCTCCAGCTGCCCCGTGGGGCAGATTTGCCTCCCAGTCACCTTCAGAACGCACGACAACTACCGCACCGAGCTCACCGACTTCGATGTTGTGCGCATTGGGATCCCATACAATGCCATCTTCGGGTACGCGGCCCTCGCCAAGTTCATGGCGGTGAATCATCCTAGCTACAACATCGTGACAATGCTGGGAAGCAGCGATGTCCTCACCGTGGCGGGAGACACTAGGGATGCGCTGATGGCCTTCAAGCTCACCTTTAAGGCCACGATGGCCACACGACCAAACTCAGGGAGCGCTCTGGAGGGCCCAGGGGCTGCCCCAACGAAGAAGAAGCCGTTGTTCTCTCAAGACCGGGCCGAGACAAAGCAAGTGCCGATCGACGAGGGCGGGGAGTCGGGAGCTACCTTCACCATAGGCGCTGGCCTCCCCCGAGATTAGGAGAAGGCGTTGGTCGGCTTCCTCCATGCAAAAAAGGATGTATTTGTGTGGCAAGCAACAGACCTGGTGGCCGTCCCGCGGAGGGTGATCGAGCACCACCTCATGGTGTGCCCCAACACGCACCCCGTGAAGCAGAAGGCGCGGCGACAAGCCCTAGAGAAGCAATCATTCACCATCCAGGAGACCCACAAGTTGCAGGAGGCCAGCGTTATCCAGGAAGTGCGGCACCCGGAGTGGTTGGCAAACCCAGTCATCCTCCCCAAGAAGGGCGGGAAGGAGCGCATGTGCGTTGACTTCACGAGCCTGCACAAAGCTTGACCTCAGGATTTGTTCCCTCTTCCACACATCGACCAGATCATGGACTCCATCGTTGAGTGCGACCTATTATGCTTCCTGGACGCCTTCTCAGGCTATCATCAAATCAAGATGGTGGTGGAAGACATGGAGAAGACGACCTTCTTGACCCCATGCGGGGTGTACTGCTACACCCGCATGCCGTTTGGGTTGCGCAATGCTGGAGCAACCTTCCAGCGGTTGATGCACATCGCCCCGGGCAAGTAGCCCGGGAGGAACGCAGAGGCTTATGTCAATGATATAGTGGTCAAGTCCGGGGAGGCAAGAACCCTTGTTGGAGATCTGGAGGAGATGTTCGCCAACCTGCGCAAGGTGAAGTTGCGGCTCAACCCTGAGAAGTGTGTATTCGGTGTCCCATCCGGCAAGCTGTTCGGGTTCCTGGTTTCGCATAGGGGAATCGAGGCCGAACCAGAAAAGGTTAAGGCGATAGAAAGGTTGAGCCCGCCTCAAACTCTCAAGGAAATACAGAAGCTAGCGGGCTGTGTGACCTTGCTTTGGTGCTTCATCTCCAAGCTAGGCGAGCGCGCCCTCCCGTTCTTCAAGCCGATGAAGAGGAAGGGCCCGTTCGAATGGACTCTAGATGCTGACGCAGCTTTCCAAGACCTCAAGAAGTACCTCACCAACCCGCCGGGGATGGTAGCGCCTTGCCCTCTTGAGCCCCTGGTGCTTTACTTGGCCACCACACCCCACTCAACCAGTGCGCCATTGGTGGTGGTCTGCGAGGAACATTCAGTCAAGGGTGTGCGGTGCGGGGCTGCGCACCCGTCCAAGGCGCCGCAACCTCAGGATGGTGAGCCTGAGGCCCCGGCCGAACCATCAGGAGATGTGGCTCCTAAAGTCGGGGCCCCTGAGGCAATGGTGGCCCTCCCTGAGGACGAGGCTCCTGAGGCTCCATCAGCTCAAGAGGAACAAGACTCAGCAGACACTTCCTCCCTCGTCGAGCATCCTGTTTACTTCATCAGCACCATACTGCGTGACGCGCGGGCATGTTACCCCATGCCTTAGAAGCTCCTCCTTGCACTCCTCGTGGCTTCCAGGAAGCTGCATCACTACTTCCAAGGCCATCCTATCAAGGTTGTCTCATCCTACGCCTTGGAGAGGGTGCTCCGGAGCCCCAACACCGCAGGAAGGGTTGCCGAATGGAATATTGAGTTGCAGGTGTTCCAGCTGGAATTCGGCACCATCCGAGTCATCAAGGGCACAACCCTCGCTGACTTTGTGGTTGAATGGACTGATGCACCAAGCCAAGAAGTAGGTGAGGACCGCCCTCTCGCCCCAGGAGACGAAGTGCTTGATGGCTGGGTCATGTACTTCGACGGTGCATTCGCACGCCAGGGCGCGGGGGCTGGAGCCGTGCTCATCTCGCCCAGCCAAGACAAGCTCTACTATGTCGTGCAACTCTTATTCTAGCATGGCAAGAAGGTCTCCAATAACATCACCAAATTTGAGGGCCTGATTGCCGGGCTCAAGGACGAGTTGCCCTGGGGGTCAGGCGCCTCACCATCAGGGGCGACTGCTAGCTCCTCGTCAACTTCTCCAACAAGGACTACATGCCAAAGGACGAGCACATGGAGGCATGCCTCAAGGTGGTACGCAAAATTGAGAAGCAATTCTTAGGTTTGGAGTTGCAGCACGTACCGCGTGGCATGAACAAGGAGGCTGACGACATCGCCAAGAGGGCGTCCCGACGCCTCCCCCAGGAGCCTGGTGTCTTTGAGGAGCGGCTCTTCAGGCCGTCGGCAGCTCCCCCGTTCCCGAGTCGGTGCTACCTCGGGAGGAGCTGCCCACGACACCCACCATGGGCGCCCCTGCCTGTGGCCCATCTGCTCCTCGCGCTTGAGTCTCAGGAGGGGTGCTGGACCTAGGAATTCAAGGCGTACCTGCTTCAGGGCAACCTGCCAGAGAAGGAAGAATACACGGAGTGGGTGGCCCGCCAGGGCACCATGTACTGCATCCAGGACAGTGAGTGAGGGAGTCCCGAATTAGGGGGTGTCCGGATGACCGGACTATGACCTTTGGCCGGACTCCTGGACTATGAAGATACAAGATTGAAGACTTCGTCCCGTGTCCGGATGGGACTTTCCTTTGCGTGGAAGGCAAGCTTGGCGATGCGGATATGTAGATCTCCTCCCATTGTAACCGACTCTGTGTAACCCTATCCCTCTCCGGTGTCTATATAAACCGGAGGGTTTTAGTCCGTAGGACGAACAACAATCATACCATAGGCTAGCTTCTAGGGTTTAGCCTCTCTGATCTCGTGGTAGATCTACTCTTGTACTACCCATATCATCAATATTAATCAAGCAGGAGTAGGGTTTTACCTCCATCGAGAGGGGCCGAACCTGGGTAAAAACATCGTGTCCCTTGTCTGCTGTTACCATCCACCTAGACGCACAGTTCGGGACCCCCTACCCAAGATCCGCCGGTTTTGACACCGATATTGGTGCTTTCATTGAGAGTTCCACTGTGCCATCGCCATCAGGAAGGATGCCGCATCCCGTCTTTAAAGACAGCGCTGTTGCTAAAGGAGCTTTGGCTATCGGCCAAACTCTCTGGCTAGGCGGTTTTCTTATGACCGCTTGTTCGGCCGCCGCACCGACGATGACTTCTCGGGTCATCGAAAGCAATCTCCACGTCAACTCGGAACTCGCCGAGCAGTTAGATCCAATGGAGCTCTCTTCCTTACGAGCTCTTGGATCGCATCGCCGCCCTGGGAGTCGCTACAGACTATGATCAGATTGGGCTTAAACCCGATCCAAGAGAGATTGACTCTCCCCAGGTCCCCACCACGTCGCAGTGGTGGAGGAACAATGCGGCGAATCTTCACCCATCTTAAGGACCAGATATGTCCGGATTCCCGATCCCTCCAAGCTGGATACCCGTGGAGGGGAGGACGTCACTCAAGCCATGAACCTAAAGTCAGGCAGCGGGCCAGATTCATTGGACAAAATCCAAGAACCCAAGTTTCTGAGTACGGAAACTCCTTGGCCCCTGAGTCTCAGATTGGGCGAGGTTCCAGATTTAACTCCACCCGCCCACCCAAATATAAGGGATCTATCCCAAGTTCGGCAAGAGCCCACAGAAACATTACACCATTACTGGGCCAGATTCCTCCTGGTTATGAACAGGATAGAGGACTGCCGCGAGGAGGATGCAATTTCATTCTTCTACAATAATTGCACGGACATTGGAATCCTCAACGCCATAAGTCGCCGTGAAATTACACGTTTCGCTGACTTGGCATCCATAGTACGAAAATACTGTGCGATGGAAAGCATCCGGAAAACCGAAATAAAATTCTGGGACGATCCGGCCCTGAATACAACCCCAGTCCAAAATAAAAGGGTGCATTATCGCTAGACATCTGGGCTAAACACCAAAAAGCAAAAACCTCTATAGGGTATGGAACTATACTGGAGGGATGGCTCAATGGACCCTGTAAAATTCATAGTACAGAGGGCGCCACACCAACTCATAGCCTTAGGGCATGTTGGATACTCCGGCAGGTGGCCATAAGTGGCGAGGAGCTTTTAACTCTAGAATCCGCAGAGGACCAGCTCAGGAATACCAGTACGGTATCAATAGTCTTCGAGACTTTCGCATCAAACAATATGCGGAAACGAACACTTCGCAGCCTTACCGAAGTCTACCAGGTAGCAACAATAAACCCATGTGGTGACACCACTATTACCTTTAATGCCAGTGATGAACCTAAATTCCGAACAGCCCGAGCACCAGCCGCATTGGTCCTCAGTCCAATAGTGGACGGCTTTCGACTTACCAAGGTACTCATGAACGGTGGCAGCGGATTGAACCTCATTTATGAGGAAACCCTTCGAAAAATGGAAATAGACTAGAGCCGCATTGAGCGAAGCAACACAACCTTTAGAGGAATAATTCCCAGTCAGGAAGCGTGTTGTACAGGAAAAATCACACTAGATGTTGTGCTCGGCACGCCGGATAATTACAGGTCTGAGGAGGTCACATTTCAAGTGGCCCCGTTCAGCAGCGGATACCATGCTCTATTAGGGCGAGAGGCATTCACAATTTTTCAAGCTATACGCCATTACGGGTACATGAAGCTCAAAATGCCCGGACCCAACGGAATCATCACTCTTGCTAGTGACTCAAACATAGCACTCCGCGCCGAAAACAAGACAGCCGCACTGGCCCTTGAGGCACTATCCGAAGCCCTAGCGGCCGAAGAACTAACTGCGATGCGCTCCACGGTGAACAAGGACGACATGATACTCGATAAAAGATCCAAGTCCACCTCCTTTAAACCGGTGGATGAAATAGTCAAATTCCAAGTCCATCCAACGGTCCCTACAAAAACGGCCTCCATCGGGGCGCAATTAAACCCTGATGTAGACGCCGCACTACGAGAATTCCTACGCGAAAATTGGGACATTTTTGCCTGGCACCCTTTAGACATGCCAGGAATCCCACGCAGGCTGGCCGAGCACAGCCTAAACATCCTAAAAGGATTCAAGCCTGTTAAGCAGGCCCTTCGGCGTTTCTCTGAACCTAAGAGACAAGCCATGGGAGAGGAGCTAGCCAAACTACTTGTAACGCCCCGGATACAACTTTCCATATTCGTAACTCCAACTCTTGCCTTTTCCAGAGATGCGATATGTTATTTCCTCCTTGGTTGGGTTTTGTCTATTGTTTTGCATTTTGTTCTTGTTATGCATCTCATCTCATGGCATCATGTGCATTGCTTCGGCATCGTTTTCATAAAACTTGCATCCGAGCATTTTCCCCGTTGTCCGTTTTGCAATCCGGCACTCCTATGACCTCCGGCGTTCCCCTTTTCGTCTCCTATTGTGAGTGGGTGTTAAACTTTCTCGGAATGGCCCGAGGTTTGCCAAGCGGCCTTGGTATAGCACCGGTAGACCGTCTGTCAAGTTTCGTGCCATTTGGAGGTCGTTTGGTACTCCAACGGTTAACCGGGTAACCGTAAACCCCTCTTTCTCTTTGCAGCCCAACACCCTCCCAAAGTGGCCCAAAGCCCAGCAAACTCCCCTCCATGCTCTCGGTCGTTCGATCACGATCGTGTGGGCGAAAACCGCTCCTCATTTGGACTCTCCTAGCTCCCTCTACCTATAAATTAGCCTTCCCCTCCGAAATTTCGGGCGAAACCCTAGTTTTCTTCCTCCCCGTGCCACCGGACACGTCCGCGCCGCCGCCGGACTTGTTCGCCCGCCGCCCCGACGAATCGCAGCCCGACACCTGTCCCCGCGCGCTCTCTCCCCT